>NW_025336010.1:6916484-6940351 GCF_004798865.1 Varanus komodoensis | reverse complement strand
TCGAGAAAACCAGGTCCAGAGTGTGTCCACGTTCATGGGTCGGGCCTGTAATAAGTTATTAGTTATTAACTTATTGGTTTACAATTCCTAATGTCTATGAAAATAAAAGGGAATAAGGTCATATCAAAGCCACAGTTAACATTTTAAGGTAGCTCTAATTAACTTTATTAAAAATTGGCATGCACACATGCACACACAAACATACTCACCTCTGTGGGAAAGAAGTATAAACTGTTAAATGACAGGTTAAGGTACACCAAAAATTCAGCCAGAGGTGAAAGGTCTGGAAGTTGATTCAGAAAATATGCCTAAAGGGAAATCAGCACGGTTATATTAGAAATTAATATAATTGCTCATTTCCTGGAAATATGGAGCCATATTTCCAATAAATGAACTGCTATAAGAAAGAGGTTTTCTGGACACGAATATCTGTGGCTTCAGGACATGAATATCTGTGTAAATCTGTTCCATAAATACGTTGAAGTGTTTTGGGGATAATTGCTGGATGCACTGTCCCAGCAAATACGAGCAATGGCTTTATTTGCCAAAATAGTCAATGACTTTGTCCTCTTTCTCTTACCTTTTGGAGACAAGATGTGTCTCACCTTATACATTTTTTGCCAATTGTACTTAAGGCCCAAAGTAGACATGGGGCAAGTCTGTGGGTAACATGACACATGGTTTTGTTTACTGATTAACAGCCCCAGGAGAGGGCTTTTGAAAATGGAAAAGTGTGCTCCAAGAAAGGGCATTTAACGCATTCCCCCACCTCTAAATAACCCCCCAAGTTGTAATAGTAGTTGCAGGGGAAGGAGAAGAGAAATTTATATCAGAAAAAGGCCATGAAAGATAAGCAACTCTCCTGCAGCATAATTTCTCCAACCTTCAAAGAAATTCTATGGAACAGTCAGCAATAAATAACAAAATCTCATGGCATCTTTAATCCCCCCTTCCTATCTATGGGCAATCCTCAGAGAGTAAGATGTGAGAAATGAAAAATTACTGTTACTAAGTGGTAAGGTGAAAACCAAAGAAAGGGTGAAATACAGGGCTAGGGTAGGATCATTGAAGTTCCTTAAGGCCAAAAGGCCTGAGGATAGAACCATGTAAATAGTTGTACTAAAAGTAATAGTGTTTCTTACATCAAAGTCCTGAAAAATACCAGAGAGGGTAAAATTGGAGGGCAGTGGTAAAACTGTCACCTTTTGTGGAAGGAAGTAGGAAATTGTTTGCCTTTTCCAACTGGCTGTAATGAGCCTGGAGGAAGGCCTGTTCTTCCTATCTCATCCTCCCACAAGATTTAGGAAACAAGTTGGCATCAAGTGAGAGGCTACAAGGCCAAGCTGACCTGTTGAACTTTTAGAAGGTAGTGCGCATGCTTAATAGGTGCATGAATAGTAACTGACACACCTCTCATAGGTAATGGGCTCATTAGCATGAACATGGGATGTATGAGCGGGAGGGGGAACATATCGAGGGATAGTATGATGTAGGCGAACGGAGAAGATTGTGACTTCTTAGTAACCCAGCCAATGGGAGAAAAGCGGTAGGGTCTGCGAGCCGGGAAAAGGGAATAAAAAGCAATGCCTTGTGTGTAAACGGCACGCTGCCTGTGTGGTGGGCGCCCGCTCTTGCAAGAACGTATTAAACTATTACTGCTTGGTACTTTGCCTTGTATCCTCACCACTGGGATTTCATTTCCTACAAAGACATCACATGTTTCTTCTAGTACAAACAGTTTTCCAATATCCATTCGCTCCAAATGCCCTTTCACAGTTCCTTGACAAAAAATTGTGGGGGAGGGGGATTCTAAGCAACCAGAGCAAAGCATGTGCATTAAACCATGAGCCCAATTTACATAGTGTTCTGATAACAGGGTCTCATTCTTGCACACATGTGCACACCCCCATACATCAAGTTTCCCCAACCTAGCACCTGCCTAATCCTAATGCATTGGACTACAACTCCCATCACTCCCAGCCACCATGGAAAGCTACTTTGTGCACTTGGGATCTTGTGTGAAAGAGATTTCTGTTCCGCCATTCACTGAAAGGAACACAGAAATGCAGCCCTGCAGATCTGTTTTATTTCTAGGTAAGCCCATTTGAGAGCAACGGTGGTATACTGGAAGGTGCTGGTTGTTGATGGGGAAACATGATCTTCATATTTCCACCCTACTACACTGCTCCTGGGAGGTGACTTTAGGCAAGTCTTGCAATCTAATTTATCTTGGAGGGGTATTGTAAGGATAAAATGGAAAAGGGGATAAGAGAATGAATGGCCCATTGGTTTACTAGTGTGAGAGTAGAGGGTCAAGGACAACACACTTGTGCTTTTAGGGAAAGTACCTTAAGGCTAAGCCCAGTTCTTTTACATGCCAGGCAAAAGAGAGCTGCCCTTTCAGCCTTTGTCTTCAAATCACTTTCCATTTCCTCTTCACTTAATTGAGGCTTGTAGCCAATGCCAGAGACAAGAGTTGCAGAAAAACCCATTTCCATTTCTGGTTCTGCAACAAACATAACACGGTGGGCAAGTGAGGAAGGGTTGTAGTTTTTCTTCAAAGTACCAACATTTACAACAGAAGTTAAAGAGAAAAAAAACTTGCCATGTAACACCCATGGGGAACAAGACAGCAAAGGGTAACAGGTGCTCCCTCAAAGTATTACCCATAACCTCATTTGCTCCCCAGCTTTTAGTCACAGAACATTAAGCGCATACATAGTGTGGATTACATACTTGCTTTCCTAATTATAATCTTTGCTAATCCTTTATTGCCAGGCCTGTAATGTTTTCTAGAGTTGTCCTTGCTAACAGGTTAATAATTGTCTCTATTCCACACAGAGATTAGCAAGGTCTGCATCAGTCTCAGTGATGCTACATTAGCCAACAATGCCCACAAGCCTCTTTTCTGTTATCTACAGGTGAGCATGTCTTGCTAAGCTGCTACTTAGCTCAGCATATACTAAGCACCAGCCTTTCCCTATTGGTCTGTTGCTTCTATCAGCAACATATACCAAAGGGCTGCCTGAATAAAAATGCCTTTGCCTGGCAAAGGAAGGACAGCACAGAAAACATTACCCTTGCTTCCCTCTGTGGGAAGTTGCAGAGCCTAGGAGCAGCCCCTGAGAAGGCTCTCTCTTATGTCCCCACCAAAAAGCCCTCTGAGGGTGGTGGGCAAGGGCAAAGGGCCTCTCCAGAAGATCTTAAACCTGGGCAGCTTAGTCCAGGGGTCCTCAAACTTTTTGAATAGGAGGCCAGTTGAAAGGCTGTGGTGAGGTGGAGGTGCCTGGGGGTGCAGGCGCGTGCGAGGTGGCATCAGGCGCGTGCTCGCTCGCTTGGAAAGCAAGCCACCACCCACCGCTCGCGCATACAGGAGGCAGGCGGCAGCTTACTGGCTTGGAGATCATCTCCGAGTGAGCAAGCCACCGCCTCCCTGCCTGCGCAGCAAGCGCGGGCGGAGAACTGCGGCATGGGCCGGATGGATGGCCATGGTGGGCCAGATCCGTCCCTTGGGCCGTAGTTTGGGGACCTATGCTTTAGTCCTTTTCATCTGGACCTGTAGAAGTTTCACAGCAGTTTTCAAAGTCAGCCTCACATAGTGTGCATTACAGTAGTCCAAATGGGATGTGGCTAAGGCATCCATGATGGTGGTCACATCAACAATCTCCAGGAACTCGAACCACAGCTTGTTGCCAACACAGCTGGGCTGTGGCTGAAGCCTGGGCATTCAGGTTTCAGGACTGAATCCAGTAGAGTACCATTCTATGCCAGCAGTGCTCTTCTGCATGAGACACTCAGGATTCTCACTTTATGGAAGAGCTCTACACACACACTCGTACATCAGTGTGAATCTAAGTCCCTTTCTCATGTTCACTGAATGTGTGGCTGCATGGTTTGCAGACCCTTCAGACTTACTTTACATGCATGGGGTGGGGTGGGGGGGGTGCATGTTATCTGTACTCCCCTTGCATTTCCAACATCCGCAAAATATTCTGTATTTGTGGAGGATTTGTGATTGAGGGTTTGCTTCACTATATCCTGGTGTGCATGTTTCCTCCAAGGCAAAGAGTTCTATCACACATTATGTAGGAATGTGATGATGCACTGTGTATATTTAAAATGTAGTTTATTTGTATGGAGGCAAAACATGTGTAACCTAAAACGCTGTGGGGGGTGAGTTTCCAGTAGCTGCTGCTACATTTAGTAAAGTGTTTGTGAATCCAGCACTAGTGATTGGTATGGTGTTTAACATGGGATTAGGACAGTTTGCAGAAAGTTTGCATGTCATTGTTTTTTGCTTTATTTATTTATTTAAAGTATTTATATGCCATCCTGTCGCGAAAGTCTCAGGACGGCTCACATAGCCATGTATGTGTATGTGTACAATGTTATGGCTTTTAAAGTAATAACAATAACATATATGCACACACAAACACACACATATATGTACATACTACATATAATTTTTTTACCTGCATACGTCACTCTTTTCTTTTTTTTCTTTTTACTATCCTCAGGCAGGATGCCCTCTTCTAGCATCTTTTCTGAAAAATCAAATAAGGGTAGATTTTTCATGTGAGAGATCAGTATTTTTAGATTCTCCTTGCAAAATAGCCATGCTCTTTGGAATCTGTCTTCATTTTGGCTCCATTTCAGCTTTTAGAAGTAGCTACTGTACTTTGACCTGGTTCATGCATCACTGCAGGCCAATGTGGCTTAAATAGCTCCTAGTGTGTTACAGAGTGTGTTGGGCAGATTTTGCATATTCAGGCCTTGTCCAGGGCTTGTCACTGCTCTGCTAGTGCTCACTGCAGTCCACCACCCTGGTGTGCCCCACAGTTCATTGGGCAGTAGCATCACGGATCTTGATGCCTCTGACAGCAGCTCCCAAATGCTGCTTGGTCACTTTGAGGGAAGCTGTCAGTGTTGTGACACCCTTCCTAAATGAGGGTGCTGCTGCTGGGTCCTCTGGGATACCTGTAGGAAGAAGAAGAGGGGAGGAGCTGCTACTCTCAATCTGCCTGATCTACTGTCAGGTACTTCCTGTGGTCTGGAGCTTTTCAATGCACACTGTGTGGCTTATGCTACAGCATGGGTTAAAGTGTCAGCTAGCACAAGCTACTTCCAAGGCTTGTAGCAGGGACCACTAAGAGTTCCTTGAATGGAACAGCAAGATACAAATGTGATAAATAAATCTACCTGAGAGTGGGAACCATCAAGCCTGCAGAAATGTAGAGAAGTATTTTTCACCTCTCTGTTTACTCTTCATTGTATCTCTAATAGTCAAATGTTATACCTGTGTCAAAAGATCTTGTGGCAAATGCAGGAAGAACTGAACACCTCACTATCAAAGTGGAATGAAGGACAATTATATTAGGAAGAAAGCTATGAGCAAAGTTTCTCTGTTTGATGGAGATCACAAACTTAGGAACTTTACAGTGAAAGGCTACTCAAGGGAAATGTCATTGTGCTGAGCTCAGTGAGACTTATTCCTAGTAAAGATGTATAACATGACACTTTAAGAAATCTACTTCTAAGAGATTTCTTACACCTAACATTTTGGCCCCAAACATTAAACTTTAATGCTTTAGGCTGGTTTCCTTCATTAACCAAATATAGATCAGTACAATCTATACTGTAGATTTTGTATTAGAATGGAGTCTGTGTGGAAAAGATTTAAAATGAGGAAATCATCTGTGGAAGTCACAGGAACAATTATCCCACTTTAGTATGACTGGAATATTTTCAAATAGCAAGAAAAATAATTTTCTGGCATGCCCTTGGAATCAAATTCAGTGCACCCATCAAAATTCTCAGCTGGCTTAGAATGTATAGCAGGCTTTTGAGGGTGGCATTAACTGAACACTATTAAAATAAACTGTAGAAGAGTTTACATAAATACAGTGCATAAAACAGGACTCATAATAAAGAAGTGCACAATACCTATCAGCCTCTGTCTCTCAGGTTTTCTTAGTTCAACATCAGACAAATACTCATCCAATGACAGCAGTATGGTACTGACTTCTTTTGGACCTCGTCTCTCTTCAGCAGCCAGCTGGCTAGTGAGTACTTCATAGTTGCAACGGGAAACCATTGGTTTTACAATTGCAGATTTCAGAGAACCATGATGAAGAGAGGCAACCATGGCCAGACCCTGCAGTGTAAAATCTGATTGTAAATGCAACGGGTGCCTTCCCATTACTGGAATTCGCAACCGAATGGGAGTACGACGTTTTTGCATTGGGAAGCTGGGAGGACCACTAGGCTGCAGTGGAATAATGAAGTTTCTTTTAAGAGGGGCTGGAACTTGGATTCCAGAGTCATAGTCTGGAAAACACAAATATATTTGTTGGCTCTTTTCCGATGTTGAAAGTTGGACCTTATCAGCTCCAAGGATTTCTTTGGACTTGTCCTCACTTGCACCTATTTTTTAGGGTGAAAAATGGTAGACACCAATAAATAAATAGATAAATATGAGAGAGAGAGAGAGAGAGAGAGAGAGAGAGAGAGAGAGAGAGAGAGAGCACAGCATTAGGACATTAAAAGTTACAACCAATGTTTGCTTAATTTTTATATTGTAGAAAAAATACAAATACAAAAGAATCAACTTGACCTTGAAGACTGAGTTTGCTTGCTGAAGAAACACATATACAAACAGGAAGCAAGTGAGAGAGAACATGCAATGGATCACAAAAGATATTTGTTTGTCATCTCAGCTCAGGCAGTGCATCAAAAAAAGTAAACTATCATCTGCCCTCCAGATGTTTTGGAACAAAATTCCCATAAGACTCAGTCCACTTGGCCAGCTGCTCGGGATTTGTTGAGGCTTGTACTACAAAACATTTGGATGGGACCAGGTTGCCCATGCCTGGAGTAAAGTTTAAGGCATTTAAAGAACATTAAGTCATGGAAAAAATGTGGAGTGGGGAGAGCAGCCATGAAAAAATGTTGGAATTTTGAAGAAAAGGAAGTGGCACATGATAGCAGATGAGAGAGCGCACAAGGGATGAAAGGAGGTGGCAGGAAATAGGCTTCTCTGTCAGAGAAGCTGTTGAGCTTTGCAGCCCTGCAGCCAAAACCGCTCTGCTCTTGGACAGGACTGTTGAGACAAGGCTGCCAACAATCCAGATGTGCTGCTGAGGATCACCATGGCCCAGAACACCACCCGTTCCAGTGTGTGCATGCAGAATGAGGCTACAGTGCTGTGGAACTGAGATGATGGTGACACAGCACTTATGGGCTGATTGAGAGCTGCATGTATGTCTGCAGTTGCAATCATAAACCTACTTAGAAGGGAATGAGCCCCACTAAATAACATGGGACTTATGTAAGCATGCTTTCTGGTATTCCACATACATCATTACCAGTGTCTCATGATCCAGTCCATGGTCATAGCCTCCACCCCAGTTTACATGCCAGCTTTTGGAGAAACTGAGAACTACAAATGTTGGTTAATTACATGCGCAATCTTGAAACTGTGTCACATCACCTTTGTGGTGTTTCCTCCTTGGTAAAAGTAGTTCAGTTTCCACCTTTGGAGGTAAAGGTCTTCGAAGAAGTTTAAGTTCAAACATGGTCCTTAGTTTTGGATCCTGCTGCAAAACTGGGAAGTGAGGGAAATAAAATGATTTAACTGCAAAAAGACATGGGGGTGGGTGAGAATAGGAATGTTCAGCCTGACTGAACAGCTAGTTCAGTGGTGGCGAACTATGGCACACATGCCACAGTGGGCATGCAGAGCCCTCTCTGTTCGCATGTGAGCCAAGTTGCCCCAGCATCGCCCCAGCAGCCGAGCATCGGATAACAGCGCACATAGGGGCCACGTGCATGCTCGGAAAGGAGTAGCGGCACCAGGTGATGATGTCACGAGCCTCAACTCATTAGCCGTGACTCGTCCGAGCTTTCGCATAGCCGGTCAGTGTGCTGCCAAGGATTGCTTGGACTGGCTGTGAGTTTTAATACATTCATTTTTATTAACACAAGATTTTAGCTTTGAGTTTTCTTTTGAAAAATTGAAATTTAATATCTAAGATTTAGCAAAGAGAATAAAAAGCTGTTTGTATCATTGAAAACTCTGTTATTGTATTTTTCTTTTAAGACAAAAGATGTTAATGTATGAGTTGTTTTTTCTAAACTAAAACCTCAGTATTCAGGTTTTATTGCAGTGTTGGCACTTCGCAATAAATAAGTGGGTTTGGAGTTGCAGTTTGGGCACTCAGTCTCTAAAAGGTTCGCCATCACTGAGCTAGTTAAACAAAGAGGGCATACCAAGATACAATAGTTCAATTTTATAAAATGCCTTGGACTCAAAATGCCACCCCTGCCCATCTCCTTCTTTCTAGGACCCTCCACTATATGTCCCTTTACCCAGCAGTCACTCTCTGCTGAGTTTGTGAAGAGTGTGCCTCCATCCCTCTGTACTGCATAGAAACCTGTGACTGAACAGATGGTTTTGGCAGGATGGCTTTTCTACTTTCACACCTGTGAGGTGCCCCCTTTTGCCCTCCTCCAGCCACACACGGATCTTTAGCTTGGAGCATGAAACATTCCAGTGCCCTGTCCCCATGATAAAGTACATCTTGAGAGAGGTTTGGCTGTTCAGTCAGGAGAGAAATGAAGGTTCCCCACACACCACTCTTTTCAGTTTCAGCTCATCTGGCTGTGTAGTTTTTAAAATCCTGTCCATACCCCACTTTTCTTGCACAGAACACATGTTGGCATACATACAGTGTGGTAGCGGAGCTGGGTGCTTCAGGGTGAAAGTGCTGGGACTTTTTGATTATCAGGGGCCACCATCCCCTCAGACTTTCCCGAAGCTGCTGTCCTCACTGGAGCTGTGGGAAAATGGGTTTATGGTTGTGAGTTACACTGGTATATAAATTTTGGGAAATTATCAACCTCTAAGATAAAATGTGCTAATTTTTACATATTTTGATTAGATGAGTTAGAAAACAGGTGATAAAGATGCTGGTTGGCTAAAGTTTTCAAGATAATTCACAATAAAGATTTGTACACATTTGCCTACAAGGGAGGGAGGTGTCCGATGATCATGATGCCTCATAACTTTTCAACTAAGTATGGTACAACAATGAAAATGGTACCACATGGAAGCGTATACATTTATCTTCACTTTGAGACTAAAAATTAACTATAATTTATTGTTCTTTTATCGCAAGGTACATTTGTCTTGGTCAGATCTATCCCTCATACAGTTACATCTGGTGTCTTGTGAAAGTGTCATTGCCTAACATTTCCAAGGAACAGTTGTGTGATATTTTCCCTCAGAAAACAAGATGCCTCAAAACTATGTAAACAATGCAGATAACTTCTGCTACGTTTGTGCCGAGGTTACATTTGCATCTCAAAAATGCTGTATGACGGCAGTGGTAAAAAGAGGCATACCACCTGTATTTTGGATGCAAAATAGGGGATCAGGACAAGAGTTGGGCCCCTCATTATTGTTGTATTACATGTGCAACTTATCTGCATCATTGGCTAAACAAGAAGAAAAAGCCCATGCCTTTTGCAGTCCCGATGGTGTGGAGGGAACCCACCAATCATAGTAGCGACTGCTATTTTTGCATGGTTCCCCCAATTGCAAAAGGGATCTCAAGAAAGAAGTGGACCATGGAATATTCAAAAATTCTATCTGCACTGTGTCCTGTACCCCAATTGGCAAGTGAGGACTTGCCAATTCCAGATCCACCAGAATCCTACTTTCTAGACTCAGATGATGATAAAGACGATAAGCAGGTTGCAACTGGTCTGGGGCAATCAATGTCACGTTACATGAAAAACCAGTAGATGAATGGAAAGTTATGTTATTGGTATCAGTGAAAAGATAAATGTATAATGATTGGTGTGGCACCGTTCTCATTGCTGTATCACATTTTGCAGAAAAGTTATGGACCATATTCACACATCCCCCTCATAATTTTGAATTACTTTGATGCAATTTTGACCTGAAGCTGTATCTTGGAAACTGGAGCCAATTAATACTCAGGACTTAATTTTCCTGTATTAGTGACCCAATACTGGTAAAATTTAGCTACTTTCATTTCTGAGGCTTTCTCCTTGTAGACCAGTGTTATCAAACATGCTGTCTGAAGCCAGCCAAAATAACAAACTGCAGTGAAAAACCCACAGTGCCCAACTCTATATGGATTAACTTTATGGTTTGTGGCTTGTGACCACAGCTGGTTTTAGACACAAGTTCAACAACAGCCCACAGTTCAACCACAACCCACACTCTACCCTTCAGTGTAGATTGTCATGCTCTCCAAGCCCAGTTTGTGCACGTGGCCTGCATTTTCAGGCACAGTGGCTTAAATAGTTTGTAGTACATGCAAAGAACTAATGGGCACCCAATTAGTATCCAAATACCCACTCATAGGCTGTTGTATTGTGCAAATCTAGTAAGAGAGGTTTGTTGGCAAGCCACCTCCAGTGTTAAAACTGGTGTACCATGCACCCTCCTGCCCCATAGATTTCCTGCCTGAGCTGACATATATTCTCATATAATGCCAGTCCTCTACCAGCTTCACTGGCTACCAGTTGAAGTCTGGGCCCAATTCAAGGTGCTGGTTATGACCTATAAAGCCCTGAATGGCTTGGGACCAGGATACCTGAAGGAACGTCTCCTTCCTTATATGCCTTCACACCCCTTAAGATCTGTGGGAGAGACCCTGCTCCAGGAACCCTCCCTGAAGAAGGTAAGAAGGACATCTACTCGGAGTAGGGCCTTCTCTGCGGTGGTGCCCAGATTGTGGAATGCGCTCCCCAGAGAGGTTTGCCTGGCACTGAGCCTATATTCTTTTTGGCGCCAGCTCAAAACCTTTTTATTCAAACATTATTTTAAAAATTAGTATTTTAATGGTTTTAACAGTTACTTTTGATTTGGTTTTTTTGGTTATTATATTGCGGTATTGATTGTTTTTATTGGATTTTGATTTTAATGTTGTAAGCCATCTTGAGATGTTATACATGAAGGACAGCATATAAATATTTTGAATAAATAAAACAGCTCATGGGTTTTGGGTAATGTGTTAATTATGCTAACAACTCATTCTCACCAGGTTGGGATAACACAACAACCTACAAATGGAGGCTGGGTTACAAGATGGGTGCCCAGCACATGCCACAAACCACAGCGGTTTCTTTACATCACTGTGTCTGAAAATGATCATGTAAATCCACCACATGTACACACACACACACACATCAACTCAGCTGCCTGCATTTTTGACACCCCTTGAAGGTGCAGCTATAGAGACTATCACAATGGCCACCTACGCTTCATCACTGCATATATGGGACATAGAACTGTTCTCCCATCAAGACATCAACTAGAGTCATGCTTAAGTTTCACCAAGGTTCATGTTTCATGAACAATCTAATTTCCGTAGAAAATCAAACAATAATGGCAGTTCTTATTACTTTTGCAATAGATCAAGTACAAAGAGGGTAGATATATTCTGACCCAAAGAAAATTAAGTAATGCATTGTTTTCTTAAACTAAATTGTTTAATTATATTATCATGAATATGTACTCCAAAATGGCACAGCAGGGTGTCCGTAAGTAGGGAATGCAATTTTAAGAGGAAACAACAATGCAGTAATGCTTCCCAGTTGGGACAGAATAGTTAAAGAGGAAAAACACATGGTATAAAAGCAGACAAACTGTTTTGGAATATAATCAAGAGGCAAATTTGACTGATATATGAAGGGGATGAAATCCAACAGCAAAATAATATATGCATTACTTTTCCCAACATGTTCAAGAATCTTGATTACATTGATTAAGTGCAAACATACCAGAGCTAGTAAGATTGCGATTATGACTTATTTAAAAGAACAAAGTTGAAATGATGCAGCTGACTTCTTTATCTTGGTAGGGGAAGAGGGAAGACAATAGCAGCAAATGCATCATGTTAAGCAAGGATCCAAGGCTGCCACTGACATGGCCCCAGACACCCTGACCTTTAGTGGCGAGACTGGTAAGGCTACTCCTACACTCACAGAGATTTCTGTGGTGTACTGCGAGATTTCAGGGCAGACTGCCACTTTACCAATGGAGTTCCTCTCCAGAAAGTCTCCTTTGCCCCATCCTATCCCCCCAGCCAACCTTTGGTAGGGGGTTAGAGTTGGGATTGATTTCTACAATACTGCTTATTGTATTGCTGTCCTGAGACCCTTGGTAGTGGACGGATATAAATGTTTAAAATGATTTAAAAATATTTTATTCCAAACAATACTGAGTCTGAAGCACCCACCCATCCTAATTTTTCTTCCAAATCTTGGTGAGAACTGTTGAGAAATGTGTATGGAACAAAGGTAGACATAACAGGCATACAGATAAAGAGGAGAGTTAGGACCATGAATGTTAGTTTATATCATTATGCCAGCCAGGTCAAAATGTTCTGGAAGGGATTCCACAACCTCCTTACAAACATTCGTTGTATTTATGGGAAGGGAGCTGTACAGAATGTCAGTATTCCACTCTTTTACAGAATGAAAAATTTGTGCAATAGACTTGCTTACCATAGACAATCTTAGGCACTTAAAACACTGGACAAGTTAGAAAGAAATAATGGTTTCAAAAATGTCACTATTTTTCCTGTCTACTATTCATCTATTGCACTTAGAAAATAAGAAAAAAACTTTTGTTACTTGGCATTAACTTAAAGTAGCCATCTGGATCCTATAGAAGATGGTTAATTAACTAAGAAAAATCCCTTTAGAAAACACAGAATCAAAAATTAATTGCCATTATCTCCATGGTTTACTTGCTGAAAAAAGCATTTAGAGGATATTCAATCACTGGCAACAATGAAAAGGCAGGAACGACAGAATATATCTGTAAACTGTCAGTACAAATGTTTGCTGTATGTCAAAGCAGTGTGTGTGTGTGTGTGTGTGTTGTGTGTAGGGGCACATCTGCATGTGTAAACATGGGAAAATGATCTGGAGAAACTAAACCAAGTGAGATATGTTGAACTGGAATGGAAGCATTTCACTCCAAGCATTTTAGCTAAACGGTTATTTGGGGTGCAATCCAGCCAGAGGAGCCTCAAATCCCATTCATCACAAAATGAAGGCTAACCATTTGATTAAGTCATTTCAATGGAAATCAACAGGTTCTAACAATTCTTGTTATTTAAACAGATTGTGATCAAAATTTTGAGCAGAGGAGACATTGCTTACACACACATTTAACACACATTTAATACACATGTACGGAGGTGGAGAGGAACTGTTGGAGAAGCTACAAAAAGCCAGTGTTCATTGCACATGGTCACTTCTTTACCCTTTCCTGTTCTATGCAACTCGATTCAGTTGCTCCCGTCAGCTACAAGTCTTGGGTTTCGAGCATGTAACTGTTGGATTGGAGCCTGTTCCAAGAGAGGCTGGCTGGGGCCTTCTAGAGAGCAGAGCCTGAAACAAACCAAAGGGATGATTTGCTGGACTGGTTCAAGACATTTTTGCTGCCTGATATAGACTAGCAGAATAACTCACAGCTTGCTGATCTGCACAACACCCAAAATCAGCTCCCTGAGGCAGTGGCCTCTCTGCCCAACAATAGGGCTGGTCTTGCCAAATTGCAAGACCCATTGCTGTATGGATGGTCCTGCATGAGTGTATAAAATGGAGAGGTGTGGGGGTGGGAGGAGATAGCCAGGAAATGCATCCCCCAGAGTGTTTTCAGACTCCCTGGCCTGATATGGCAATGTATGTTCTCCAGTTATGTTCTCTCATCACAAGGAGCCACTCTGGTCATGCTTAACCAGGAATCCAACTGCAAACTGCAGCTATGCTAAATGAAAATATTGACATTTCTCATTCTGGAACACTTTGAATTACAACTGCAAGAATTCCTTTCTTTTTAAAAATCATGGAAATAGCTGCACTTGTCATTGCAGGTGTGAATTCTACTTGACTGTTTTGGAAAAGATTTTGATGATTCTGGGTCCTTCAGGAGCAGAGCGAGCCCTTGGACATTAATTTCTGTATATAAAAGAGAGAGAGAAAGGAGATACAGAAGCTCAGGCTCGCCTGTAAACAACTCTGTATAATCTGGAAGACTCTCAGCCACAGGGATGAAGGAACTCATCAGTTACCCAGTAGAAAGAAAATCACACTCTGGACTGGCCCAGGGGCATTTTCATCTATCCTTATTATATGCTCAGGTCTGCGTCCTGGCAAATCTGGCAAGAATTATGCTTTGCTTGTTTCTAGTTCAAAGAAAGGTATAGGCATTCCATGAAAAGCAGGCCTTTTTTTGGCCCACGTGCAGTCTAAAGGTGCTTATCAGGAGTCTTGAAGATGCTGCCTCATTATTTGAATTTGGTCCAGAATCCAAAATTGCCTAACAGCAACATGATTACCAAGCCTTCGTAGAGTGGATCTCCCTCCCCCAAATTGACCCTTGGGTAAACCGCTTAGCCTTCATACTGCTCTAACACAAGTCAAAATGCATGGCAGGATCAACACTGGTGTCCCTTTTATGCACAAAGTACTGCTGTGTTGCTATTTTTTCCAAAAACAACTGTACATCAATGAATACATGTGGGATCTGTTATGTTCATAATGAGATCAATGCTGTGCACCAGCACATGATGTTGTAATTACAGGAGAACTAGGAGGGATTTGAAAGGTCACAGGACCTGAACAGTGTCATTTTGTACTCCAAATTTTGCCACATGTGCCACATTGCTTGCATGGCCTTAGAAGTGGGAGAGTAATTGTGGTCTCAAGGCTTTTTTTACATTAGTTAATGCAAGTATACCAGGAAAGGTCCTTGCTAGTTTAGCCAGAAAAATACCTCAATACATCTGGAAGACTCTGTGCTGGGGAAGGAACACGTTCCAGGCAAGCTTCCTTGTGCAGCCAGTTTCTACTGCAACTACCATATGCTTCCCCCCAAAAAAACTCAGTTCTGGAGAGGCTGGTGGCTTCTCTACATGAAGCTTTTAACCTGTCACTTTACTGAGGCTTCTCAACTCTCAGTGGGATTAAGATCAGCTCCTATGCATGTTTTTTTTTAATTTCCCTTTCTGCTTTTCAGTATGATCCTTTACACATCCACAGCGTGGTGATATAGAATTGTTTCTTCCTAATAAAGGCATCCAGTATTGGTCCTTTAAGAGTTGTATGGTGATGAGATGGCTAGGAACTTAATGTTGCAATGTTTGATGTAGATTTTAGGATTTCCAGAAATTAGAACCCAAGAACTGTAAAAAATTAAAAAAAGGTACTCAAATCCTAGAAACTACAAAATTAAAGTATTTGAGATAAAATGAGGAGCCATCTTGGGTGGCGGATCTCTCTGAACCAGAAGAAGTGCAGCAACACCTTCCAGTCCTGAAACCTTGGCTGGATGCTCCAGTGCTTGCTGGAGATGAGCAGCAGCAGGGGCAGGGAAGAACCAGGGATGCTTTTCTCAGAAGGAAATCTCACTAAGTTTAATGAGGCTTTCTCCTTCAGAATTGTGTGAGTTTGCAGCATAAGACCATGGGGCACGATAGCCTACACCACCTTTCCACCCATGTGCCGTGTTCAGCTTGCGATTAATTAGTGCATGTCTAATGTGCCATACAGTTCTTTGCTGGTCCCTGGCCTTCCCTCCTCTCCAAATGGAACTGGGCCAGAAGGACCAAGGAAAAGTGTGGGGAAATAGAGGATAAGATTTAAACAAGTGCAGTTTAGAACATTGTACAGGTCTGTACTGTACAAAAAGCAAAAGGTTAATTCAGTTTAATTAATTGACTTCCTTTCTATAAAGTTTACATTATAGTACACATATAGCGTAGCAATTTACTACTACTTAAAGGTAAAGGTTTCCCCTTGCTGTTCCCATGTCCAGTCATGCCTGGCTCTAGGGGCAGGTGTTTTGGACTGCAACAGCAACCATATGCCACCCCAGCCAGAATGACCAATGTGTATAAATGATAGAAGTTGGGATCCATAAACATTGGGAAGCAAACTTTCCGGTGTGTTTGCCTGGGGCAATTCTTAGAATTTTTGTGTCCCCTGCAGCCCAGAAAGATAGCTTATCAGAACTCTCTTTAGTTCTGCATTCAAACAGAAAATTCAGGTTTGAGGGAATTCAGCTGAAAAATTATCGTATGTGAAGGTTTTTTCATTAAGATGTATTCCTGTACATTCAGCTGTTCCTAACAAGTGCATACATTCAGCAAGTTTCTTTAAAGGATGCTTACCACATCGATATTTTGAACCAGTCATTTGATCTCCTTGTATCTTTTGGTAACAAATACAGATTTTATCATGTCAACTGTCCTCTCCAGCTTGAATCAGTCAACTAAACTATTGTCCTAAGCAAGACTTCACTAACCTTGTTCTTTCCAGATGTGTTGGACTACAACTCTCAGTACCCTCAGCCAGTCATCTGGAGAGCAACAGCTTTAGGAAGGCTGGCTTAAGCTAATACTTTACATTAATCTGCAACAGACAGAATATAGTCTGGCAGGACATTAGTGTTACTATTTCAAGTGTTTCTGTTACCAACTTACACCAGGGCCCATATAATTAGTAACTGATTATTCAGCTCTTGATTCCATTTATGCTTTTTCTAACTGTACCATGTGTTTTGCTTGTTTCACCTAGCCTTTCAATAATGTCTTGTGTAGCATTCTGTGCAATTATTAAAGCAATAAAGTGACTTTTTGCTTTTAATTTTGTGTTTTGTCCAGTAGTTAGTGCATGAAAAGGTACTTCTGTAAGGTTCCAGAGGATTGTCACATACTCCTAGGAATCTGTGATAATTTGTGTACTCCACATGTCTACATTTAACCAATGTCTTGACTTAAAAAGCAGCATTTCATTTGGATATAATATAAATACTTGATGTAACATTAAATTTTTCCATGATTTTGTATAACTTAATGTGGGAAGAAAAATAGTACCAATAAAAAGGTAAAGGTAAAGGTTTCCCCTTGACGTTAAGTCCAGTCATGCCTGACTCTAGGGGCGGTGCTCATCTCAGTTTCCTAGCCGAGGGAGCCAGCATTTGTCCGCAGACAGTCTCCGTGGTCATGTGGTCGGCATGACTAAACACCAAAGTGCATGGAACGCTGTTACCTGCCCACCGAAGTGGTACCTTTTTATCTACTTGCATTTGCATGCTTTTGAACTGCAAGGTTGGCAGGAGCTGGGACGGAGCAACGGGAACTCACCCTGTTGTGCAGATTTGAACCGGCGACCTTTTGATCAACCAGCCCAGCAGCACAGCAGTTTAAACCACTGTGCCACCTGCAGTCCCTTCTTATAGGGGTAGACTAATATGTTTAAAAATATTGAACATGTTTCTTAATTTAGAAAAGTATTGGTATCAATAAATCGTCTGGGAGATGTTGTTCCATGATCCTAAAGAGTGGAAACAGAGCAAGTTATCTTTTTTCAGAGTAGTACATTTCTTATATTTCCACAATGTAACGGGCTAGAAACTGACTTTTTAAAAATAAAACATACAGCTTCCCTTCCCTGAAACCTGAATATTTATTAAACAGCCTGGAATATTCCTGAGGAGCCAGTCTCTCCCTCATAAATCAATAGTATGTTGAACATAAAAAAGTCACTCCAGACTTGATTGTGTAATGAGAGATTGTGTGAGAGCCAGTGTGGTGTAGTGGTTAAAAGCAAGGGACTGGGACTCAAATGATCTGGGTTCTAGTCCCCGCTCAGCCATAGAGCCAACTGGGTGACTTTGGGCCAGTCACAGACTCTCAGCCCAACCTACCTCACAGGGTTGTTGTTGTGGGGATAAGATGGAGGAGAATGATGTAAGCTGCCTTGAGCCCTTTGTGGGAAAAAGGCAGGATATAAATAGAAAAATAAATAAATAAAATAAGATTGTTTAATGTGTAATGTTGCTTTCCATAGCTGCATTCAAGTGATAGGGAAGACAGTAACGTGCGTCACCTTCGCCTTCCAGACAAAAGGAAGGCATCTTTTGCTGTGTTGCATCTAAGAAAGCTCAAAGCTGCCTTCTGCTGTTTCTGGGGAGGCCCTCTCCTTTGCCAGGTAGGAAAAGGAAACATTCAGAGCCAGATGCGCTCATGGAGGTGGGAGAGCCACCAACTCTCTTCATGCCCTAGAGCAGTACTTGGGCTAAATCTAAGCTGCTTTTTTTAGTCAAATAATGGACCAAGAAGCCACAAAGGACTGGTTGTGATCTCAGAACTGACAGGTGAAAGCCCCCTCCCCACATCTTCCTCCAGGTGTCACAGCCCAAACACTTGCAACAGCTCTCAGCTTCCTTCAGGAGATGAGGAAAGCAGTGCCGTGCTTTGTGACCAAGCCCGCTAGTCTTACCTGCCAAGCATCAGTGGGGAACCTTTCAGTCTGCAGCACCTGAGCAAGGTCCAAGCAGGCACTTGGCATCCTTGGAGACGAGTGTTAACACAACATGATGGAAGCTTCCATGTGATTGGCTGTGCAGGCGAAGGGCCATTCCATTCTATGGAACCAAAGGCACTTCCGAAGGATGCACTGCACATGGCTGATTGGTTACTGTTGCATGATTAACCAGCAGTCAAGTGAGGGGATGCAGGGAAGGGGCAGCTATTTGATCAGCTGTTCAACTGATGATCTGATGCAGAGAAGAAGGCATGGGGTGTGGTGGTTCTGTACATGTGAAACTGTCAACAGCCAGGAGACAACTTTCAGGGCAAAACATCCATTACCATCATCCTAATAAAAGATGATTCCCCAAAGAAGGCCATAAAAGAAACAGGAAAAATAGCATTTGGATTCAAAGTCATTAAAGTCAGGCCTTTGAAATGTGTAAGATGTGTTGACAAACTGAAACTCCAATGCTTACTTACAGTTGAAAATGTTTTAAATAAAATTAATTTCATACACAGTAATAGTACCAAAATAGTACCATCCTGTGCATTCCAGGAAGGGAATCCAGTTGATTAGGCTGTGTCAAATTATTTCTGACAAGAGGTACATCAAAGAGCACAGCTGTTACAAATGACTGATAATGTAAAACAATTCTAAATAGTAAATAATGTGATTAGCAAACATTAACTTGTAAATGCTGGTGGTATTATTCTTACAACTTCACCTCTTCTTTAATCATGGCTGGTTAGCTACAGAATATGGGATGAAGAAAAATGTTTCTCTCGGCATTGAAGAACACCCTTTAAAAAAAAAACCATTCAAGATCAGGGAGCAGTACTTGCCAGGCATGCTGCACCCAGGGCCTCGGCTGGTGTGTTAAAGGAAGGACAAACTGGGTTAGCAGGGTGGTGATAAAGGAGTGAGTAATAAGGGGGGATGCTGGGTTGCTAATTAGCAACTTGTTAGAAAAGGAGGGTTTGAAGCTAGAAATTCTCTTTTGTATTTAATTTGCAGGTGTCTTTAAAACTTCCCTGAAAATTGTACTCTTTGCATTCTCAGAGGCACTCTGCATTAGCATTTTGGCTGTTATAAACTGCTTTCTGGAAAGAAAATGAACTCTGCATTAGGTCAAACAGTTAATGTTTTCTTCATACCATAGAAGATATGGGCTTTGCAGGAAAATATTCAGTCTTTGTAGCTGGAATTTTTGGAAACAAAAGTTGGCAATCTTATGGAGAGGGGCAGGGAGGGGAGGGGCAGGGAAAACAAAAGGGCAAAGGTGAAGGAGAACCAGGAAAGAAAGCTTTGAGAGTGGAGAAGCCTGAGTATGGGTCTGAAATGGGGTTCAACTGACCCACAAGGAAATGGGAGCAGGAACAAAAGGGAAAAGTGCTGTTGAGATATGATCATCATGATGATTATTATCAGTTATATACCAGCTTAGTGGCTAAAGAGCCACAAATGTAGTTTAAACAATTTCAAACTATAAAACAGTAATGCAGTTAAAAAAAAAACAGTAAAATTATTCTTGTAGCATGAAATTCATGTTGGATGCAGGAAAATGAATTGCAGTGGTGAGGTTAAGTATTTTTTTGCTAGGCTAATGTAATTATTTTATAGTGTGTGCTCTTCAGACAGATGTGAGTGGTAGCTCACTTATTTCTGAAAGTGGAAACCAAAGCTTGTTGATTTATCTGGGGGGCTTGTTTTGCCTCAAAGTCCTGTCCTGACAACACTAAGGAATGGAATTGGGGGAAGCAATACAGGGGCCTAAATTATACAGTGAACATT
The DNA here is from genome assembly GCF_004798865.1 of Varanus komodoensis. Classification (NCBI taxonomy): domain Eukaryota; kingdom Metazoa; phylum Chordata; class Lepidosauria; order Squamata; family Varanidae; genus Varanus; species Varanus komodoensis. The sequence continues at coordinate 6,920,197 of NW_025336010.1, read as the reverse complement.
CAGAAGCATGAGGGGGAGCATGCTGAATATTTTCTGTCCCCCATTTTTCTCTTGGAAAGAAGCTGAAGCATCCCTTTTAAATCAGCAGCAAAAGCTTTTCTGAGACTGACTCCCTCTGCTGGACTTTTCGTACCCTGCATGGAAGTGCTCCCTGAACGGGTGGTTGAGGAGATGGAATAGTTGCACAATGACTTGGGTTTGCTTGATGCAGCAACCCATTGAAGGTTGTTACACACTAAGCTACAAGCCACCCAGGCGTCCCATGGAATGTTGCAGATGTTGTCATACTCACAGTTGTGTCATCCTAACCCAGGGGATTGACCCCAGTGTGGATACCAGGAATTGGCTACGCAGCCACTTGGTGTTTGCAGCAGAAACTCCTTGCCACGTTTGCCGAACTTGCTCAGGCCTTGGCCAGAGCCCAGTGGCCCACAATTGCTCAAGTGGCACTTGGGGAAATTGCATTGGATTGGTATTTACTACTGCAAGTCAGTTGTGGTCTTCTGTCCATTTCGCCCTTTCCTTTCCCCTTTTTTCTCCCTGAGATTGTGAAGTCAGCCTTTATGGCCAGTTTTGTGATCTCTTGTTTTGATAGCCAAGGGCAGCCCCTTAAAAGTGCCTGAGCAGTTCTTTGGAGGGGCTGCCTGTGGTTGGGAAACATGCTTTTTCCTGTACACAATGTGCATGAATATCTGTTCACATTTTTTAGCCACATTTGTGCAACTGCAAGGGCTGCGACTGCACAAGGGTGGCAGTGGCGGCCCTTCTCCCTCCCTGCAGTTCTCAGGGTGTAAAAAACATTATGTGCTTCCCACTGAGGCTCTCTAGCTGCTTGAGAAAGAGCAACCCACCCCTCTTCTGGGAAGGAGGAGCTTTGACTACTAGCTGCCAAAACTCAGGATCACCTTTGAAAGCAGGTCTGAACAGAGCAATGGGTGGCTTCTGACTGAGGCACATGGCCCTATAGGGCTCAGTCATAAGTGCCCTATTATGCTGACAAAAATCATTTTCTTCAAAAAAGGAGGCGGAATGCTCTTTTCCAAGTCTCAGGGAAAGTGCAAAATGTGTAGGGCCCTGAGGATGGAAGAAATGAGGATTGTTTCATAAAGGGGGTATGAATCACCCTATATCCTTTCTGTAAACAAAGATCACTCACAGCTCTGCTTTCCCCTTGGCAGCTTGGCTTTTGACAGCTGTCAAGACAATGCAAAGGGAAGGAAAAACCTATTTGAACCCTCTTTTGGTGAATGTCCAGGGAGGATACCTGCTGCTTGTGAAGTTCAGGTCTCAGCCTAGAATTGCCCAACCTAAGGACCCAATTTCCTCATCAGCAAGAACACAAATATTTGTGCACATTGCAAGTGCAGATTGTGTGTGCATGCATGCACAGAACATACGCACATGTATCATGTTTTCTAACCACAGACAGCCCCTTCAATGTGGTGATGGGGACCTTGAGGAGGCTGTCAAAGCGAAGAATGTTAAAGCTGCCCATCAACTCATCTTTTGTGACATCCAGAAAAAAAAAAGGTTTCAGGTGTAAAAAAAAAGCCCTGAGATACTTGCAGGATGAGCAAGAAAGGAAGGGGTGAAAAGCCATAGTGTGCCCAATCATGTGTCAAGTACACTGTTGGGTGTTTGAAGAACAATCAAACTGCTTTATTTTATTGCCAAGGTGGGTTACTGTGATATGCAAACGCATTCAGTATCTTCTGACTGTTGGTGCTAGGAGGACCTCTCTGTCTGAAAGCACCTCACATATCATGTAAGTGGTAAACATGTACAGGACGGTGGACTTGACATGTTATTCTTTCTGAAAAGCATCCTCTAGAACAACTTTCTCCAACTTGGTGGCCTCCAGATTTGCCCAATTAGAATGCCAATCATTTGCTGCTGTGTAGCTACAGATCATGCCAAAAAGGGAGGCAATGATGGGAACTGTAGCTCAATGCATTCTTAATGTGTTAGAGAAAAATATTTTGGAGTCTTTCCCAAGAACACTTATTTGCCCTGTGCTTTTCCCTCGGGAAATTGTTTTGTCCTGAGAAAGAAGAGAAGTTAACCCTTTGGCACGGCCCTATCTGTCACAGTCTAAAGCATTGTTACGATATTATATATAGGCATACACACGGGGAGAGTCCCTAGAAAGCAGCTATGGTACCCCCAAGTAGTACAGAGTCTAACGTATTCTAAAGTATTGACTCCAAGCTACAATGCTCATTCAAACTTTAAAATGCCCTGTTTCTATAAAACAGCTGATGCATTTGGGGTCTTCTGACTTTTATCAAAGATGAATAAAACAATGTGTAAAACAGAAGAAACCTTGTAGATATTGCATGATAGGAAACAGTCACTTCAGATAGACATTTTGCATATCACTAATATGACATTCCCCCCCAACGTTGAGCTTCTTCCATTTTATCCCAACATTGTGAAACATCCTACTACTATAGAACCATGCACTACATTTTTAAAGATGAATAATCAATTCCATTAAATAGTAACTTTAAAATTCCACAGGGCCAGACATATAAATACTACCAAATGCAATGGTTTCTCCCTTTCCCTTTTGTCAGAGCAATTTCCTAGCTTTGTCTCCCATGAATAGGTGACTGTATTCAAAATCTGTAAACAAATCTCTATATACTTTATTGCAAAAAGAAGATCCATGCACCACAAACCAAGTATTAACAAATATATTCAAATATATTACTTACAAGTCGGAAAGTACAAAGAAGTATCTAGTGACACATGAGAAATCTAGTGAACAGATGTATTACTAAAGAACATTTTGTGGACTAGAGACCACATATACATGAAATATACCCTCACAACACTTCTAAATGTGTCTGCACAGGTACAATACAGAGAAAAATTGTAAACAGCACAGGTGAAGGTCATAAAGTACAAGAAATACCATCTGGGATCTTTGAGAAACTGTGAAAGTGCTATTCAATGTCTGAGCAGAACAGGGACCCTAGAAATGCTTTTAAGGCAGGAGTGGAGTCTCATGGTTGTAAGACTGTAAGAAGAACCCCCTGGATCAGATCAAGGTCCCTCTCATCCTGTATTCTGCTCACACAGTAGCCAACCAACTACCAACAGAAAACTCAGAAGCAGAACATGAGTACAAAAGCACCCTGCTTGCCAGGTTCCTCAGTATGTACATAAGCACTTTGCCTCTGATACTGGAAGCAGTGTATGACCATCAGGACAAGTATCCTTCGATAGCCTGATGCTCCATGCATTTGTCCAATTCCCCTTTAAGTCCATGCAAATCAGTGGCTGTCACTAATGTGGAAATTAATTTCACTTTGACCTGTGTGAAGTTGTACTTCTTGAATGTCCCCCTGATCGTCCTCATGTGATGAACCCAGATTCTACTATTACGAGAGAGAGAGAAATAAGTATTTCCCTATCCACTTGCTCCACACCCTCCATAATTGGGTATTCCTCTATTGTGTCTCCACTCACTCACAACTTTCAAAAGTTAAACAATCCCAGATGTTGTAGCTGATGTTATAAGTCCAATATTTAATTAAAATTATATTCAAAATGGATTGCAACCATACTGCCAAGGCACAGCAAGACAGTGAATTTAGCTGCTGGGTCTGAGAAATGGATTGCACCTCATCCTCTTCTAACCAATTAGGCTTAACTACAACAGGGCTCTCTCTCTCTCTCTCTCTCTCTCTCTCTCTCTCTCTCTCTCT
>NW_025336010.1:6779882-6916384 GCF_004798865.1 Varanus komodoensis | reverse complement strand
TGTGTGTGTGTGTGTGTGTGTGTGTGTGTGTGTGTGTAAAGGGAACAAAAAAAAGTCATGGTAGGAAAAGACAGGAGGGTTACTAGAGGAACCTGATGATGTCTGGTCGTCCACTAAACTGTGTGAATGAAACAGTGGCATAGCCCACAAAGGGCCCTTGGGGCTACTATGAAAAGACAAGTACAGCTATTCCACCATTTCCTTTTTTCTTCGAGAAACAAAAAGGGCGGAAGAAGGTTGTCTGCCTGGTGGGCTAAATCATTTAGAGTGCTTATCGTTCTCTGTCTTTAAGCCAGAACTGAACCAGAATTAATTGTCCAGAATTGGACAAGACAGCCCTTCAAACAGAGAACACCTTTCAATAAGGGATGATCCTTTGGCAACCCTTCAAACAGAAGCCTGTCCTCTGTAAAATACAACACAAGGCCACCCGGATTTCCCTGATCTTTTCATTCTACCAGTGGGAATGTTATGCCCACTTTTTCTTTGAAAATTAAACATTCCAATTCCATTTTGTCTCAGGCATTGCTGGCATTAGCTCAGAAACAGTGAAAGACACTGGCTGCAGCAAATCTCTCTAGCATGTATGTTCTCCTGTGTGGCCCTTTGACAGCTCTGTCCATCGTGTTCCACCATTAAATTGTGATCTCTCTTACCCCATCCCCATTCCCCTAAAACAAGTCAATCCTCAACCCCTAGGGAAGTTTCTTCCCAAAGCAGACTCTCTTTGGATCCTGTCACTTTCTTCCACTCCAATAATCACTTTTAAAGCTGCTCTCCCACCGTTTTAGTATTAAGTGTAAACTCCACTCTGGTTCAGATGGAGCCCTGACCTTTTTCTGTGGGCCAGTTTGTATCAAAACATCCCCCAGTATCTAACATATCTAAACCCTTCCATCCTCCATCACATTTTGTACAGACATCGAAACCTCTTGGCTTCCCCTGCCTAGCTGGTTCTACATGCAGAGCAGGTATCATTTCAAAGTCAGCAGTTCCATAACCGAGTATTGAGAGACGTTCCACAACCTGATCTTCTACAACCTGCATTAACCTGCCTCAATGACCATATTCTGCATGAGGTTTAGGATCCTTACCTTACCCACAGAAAACTTTCTTTACCTCCCCCTGTCTTTTAACGTGAGATGTTGTAGGTGGTGACTTGGACCTTCTCTATTGCAGTATGTTGCTGAGGAGCACTTTCCTGAGGGAGGTTCCCTTGGAGCCATCTCTGATGTCTTTTCAGTTCCAGGCGAAGACAACTTTTCTATGCATCCAGGCTGCGGTATTACATTTTAGTTCTGGAGTTTTAGGCTGCAATCCTATGCACACCCACTCGGAAGTGAACTCCAGTCAATACAATGGTACATTCATCTGAGTAAATGTATTCAGGACTAGCTTGTCTGTTATTTTGCTCCAAAAGTTCTCAGTTGTTTCAATGCTTGTTGATGTTATTGCTGTCTTTTCAAAATGGCACTCTGATCTGGAAGTCCTGTGGGTCAAAGAGCAGGAGAGGACAACTTGTAATGAACCAATCAACCTGCAGTGTAGCTCTCCAAACCCTAGGGAGACCTGCTCCCATACAGTAACTGCAGTACATCAGCATGTAGGTCCCAACTGCAGTGGCTAATAATATAACCCCAGAAGGCAACGCAACTTTGAGAATGTCTCCTCATGTAGCTTTAGGGAAGACCAGAGCTGAGTTGCTGAGCCCCTGCTTTATGTGTAGAAGGTCCCAGTCTTGAGGTAGAGCTGGGGAAGGCTCCTCTCTGGGGCTCTGAAGGGCCCTCCTGGCTGGTGAGGACAACACTGGGCTAGATGGCTCAATGGACAGATTCAGTGTAAGGCAGCTTCTTGTGTTATGGGTCTAAGCCTCAGCATGGCTGGCAGTCAGGGAAAATGACTGTTTTACTGTAACATCAAGGGGTCCTTGGCTGGGAACAGCTGGCCTAAAAGGTGTGAGTATGTATGCAGAACAAAGCGTTCCCGGATTCTGCTGCTTGTCCCTTTAAAAAATTCTAAAGCTGTGGCACGGCCTGTGCTGCCAACAGGCCAAGAAAAGCAAAAATAAGCCCCCGCCTGCCCTGCCCTTGTGCCTCTCACAGCTGCCTGATAAGCAGCAATTGGCAGATGTCAGTCTCTCACTCCTGCAGGAACTGGAGATACATCCCTGACCTACATCTCTGCAGACAGATCCCAAACACACGGCTGCATACCTGGAGGGCTTTCTAGATACACGTGGGAATCCCGCAGAGGCAGGTGTTAGTGACCTTGTAGACAGAGTTCTCTGCAAACACCCTTGCATTTGCACAGGGCTACTCATGAATACACGCAGTCAGGGTTCGGTGGAGCTGGCTATTCCCTGTCCAGGCTCAGTATCCCTGGATACTGCATAACTGGAGAGTGACATTATGAAAATTATTGCTGTAGCTCAAGCAGTTGTTAAAATAAGAGTTAAAAGGCCAATTCAGAACTTTATAACTTTCTCCTATGGGCCTTTCGCCTATCCATCCACTGACTCCTGCCTGCAATGAGGTAGAACTGGGGCGCTATTTGGGCTGCTAAATAGCCTGGCCCCCTCCATGGATCACTGCCTTGCTGTGGCGAATGGGCTTGTGTAGCGCAATGAAGCTATGAGCTATGCCGTGCAGAAGCACCCACGATGGACAGTTCATAGCAGAGAGCTCTGACAAAACATGATCCACTGGAGAAGGAAATGGCAACCCACTCCAGTACCCATGGACAGTACCAAAAGGCAAAGAGATATGACGCTGGAAGATGAGCATCTCAGGTTGGAAGGTGTCCAATATGCTACTGGGGAAGAGCAGAGGGCTAATACTAGTAGTGCCAGAAAGAATGAAGCGACTGGGTCAAAGCTGAAAGGACACTCAGTTGTGGGTGTATCTGGTGGTGAAGGGAAAGTCCAATGGTGTAGAGATCCATACTCCATAGGAACCTGGAATGTAAGAACTATGAATCAAGGTAAGTTGGAGGTGCACAAACATGAGATGACAAGACTCAACATCGACATCTTGGGAATCAGCAAACTAAAATGGACAGGAATGGGTGAATTTAATTCAGATGACCATCAGGTATACTACTGTGGGCAAGAATCCCTCAGAAGAAATGGAGTAGCCTTCAAAGTCAATAAAAGGGTAGGAAAACCAGTACTGGGATACAATCTCTAAAATGACAGAATGATCTCAGTTCGAATCCAAGGCAAACCATTCAATATCACAGTAGTCCAAGTCTATGCCCCAACCACTGGTGCTGAAGAGGCTGAAGTTGACCTACAACCTATGAAGGCCTACAACCTTCTAGAAATAACACCAAAAAATGATGTCCTTATCATTACAGGGGATTGGAATGCTAAAGTAGGAAGCCAAAAGGTAACTGGAATAACAGGCAAGTTTGGCCTTGGAGTACAAAATGAAGCAGGATACTGGGAGAGTTAGCTCCTCCTGCACTGCTAAATAGTTGCCTGCTGGCTGCTGAGAAGGGGACAGACACAGAAGTGCAATGCAGACTGGGGGACTTGAATGAGAATGCTTCACAGAAGTGGGACGACAGAAGCCCGTGAAGCAAACAGCACAGATAAGGAGGTGCCTGTGGAAATGAGGAGCACAAGAAGCTTGGGGTGCTTCTGCACAGAGAGCTCCTAGCAATATTAAGCCAAAACAAGTGTGTAGCTATGCTGGTCTTTGTCAATGGGTTTTTGTAATGAGACAAAAAGGAAAAGTGACAGGAAGGCAACAGTGTCTGGACCCTCTGTAAAATCCCATATCTGAGACAGAGTGATTGCATCACGGAAGCCTCGCCTGGAGGTACCTCTGGAGAAAGGAGAAAATACAACAAAGGAGAGATTAGGGCGATGACAAAACCTCATGCATTGCTTAGGAATACTGTAGATAGGGAAGGAAAGATGGAGCATTGTGAGTTGGGAAGGTAAGAGGCAAGTTTTGCCCCATCCAGTGTTCAAGAGGTTCTTGTACATTTAAATGACATAAGGTACTTTCAGAAATTAGAAGGTATTGTGCAACTACACACTCTTTTATTTCCTTTCTCTGAGAAAAAAGATAAAAGAGGCGGTGGGAAAACTCAGAAGGCGTGTAAGTGGAGCACAACAGCATCTTCCTACTGAGCCCTATCCCCTCAGGTAATTTTTATTTATTTATGTAAAACTTTTCTATACTGTCCCATACTTAGACAAACCATTTTAGTGAATGGGCTAGGATGATGGAACAACAGAATCTCATCTACAAGCATGTGCAAAAGCTGCCATGTGCAGCTTTAATATTATTAACCTTGTCACTGTCAATATTATTACTAGTACACTTATATCCTAACCTTTTCCCTTTTATATGACTTACATACAGGTAGCTTACAGTCACCTATATGTAAGCCTATACGTGCATATAGGTGGCTTACATAGCCCTCCTGCTCTCCATGTTTGTCTTCACAACAACCCTGTAAGGTATGCTGGGCTGAGAGTTAATTACCCAGTGAGCTCCATGGACTGAGTGGGGACTAGAACCCACTTCTCCCGAGTCTCAGCTCAATGCTCCACCAATGCACCACAGCTAGCCTTTTGCACCATTGCAGCCCTATGGGGGGCTGGTGGGAGGTACCCCCTGCTGAAATTTTCCTTTCTAAAGGAACAGGGGCCACCTACTTACCTAGATGCTTACCTAGTTCTGCGCAATTTACCATTACTAGGAAAGCATCAGGAAGAGAAGGTCTTAAAGGGCCAAGTACCAAAAGGAAAAAAGGAAAAGAAATGGGACCAGGCACAAAGTTCATAAGGGTTACAGCTGACACCTTTTTGGCTTTGGCAGGAGTCTTGTGCCTTTAAAAGCTCCATCATGACTGGCAGAAATGAAACAGGTGCCACCCCTCCCCCCCATCATTGCCATCACTATGTTGGTAAGGGCTGCAGCTGCTACATTCCAGCAGCATATGAAGTCATAAACTTATGCCTTGGGGTTGCCACTTTTTTCTGGCTTTGCTTCTGTCCCTTAATGTAAAAATGCATGGATTCATTTGTGTCCACTCCAGGCAAAGGGAAAAAGAACAGGGCTGGAATATAACATGGCAAGAGCCAGTGTGGTATCACAGTTAGTGTCAGATTGGGACTCTGGAGATTCAAGTCACTGGGTGACTTTGGGCCAGTCACTGACTCTCTGCCTAACCTACTTCATGGGGTTGTTGTGAGGATAAAATCGAGAGGAAAAATGGGATTTTGTAAGCTGTTTTGGGTTCCTTGCAGGAAAAAGGTGGGTTATGAATATGATACATACATACATACATACATACATAATGTGGCAGCTGTATAGATGAGCAAGCTTTGGCAGCTAGAGGACCATGGATGCCTGACCCTTTTAAGAGAAACATAGCATAGAAAACTTTTCTTGCAGCCATTTCTGCCACCTTTGTAATGTTAAGATAAAAGAAGCACTTGGTGAAGGTATTGCTTCTGTGTTATTCACATGAACAAAAAGATGCTTGCAAGACTAGCATCTAGAAACTCTAGAGCCAGAGGCAACATGGAGGGAAGACAGATTAATTTCACAAATTAGCTGGCCACAACTATCCCATAATCATAATCATGACTCCCTTGTCATGGTCAGATCACTTCCTCATGAGGTTTGAGCTCGATGCCAGCCTTTCCCTCTGTAAGGGTGCAGACCCTATTGTGTTGGTCTGCCTTCGGAGCTGGATGGATCCAGATGGATTCCTGAAGGCTCTCGGGGATTTTCCGGTTGATAAAGTTGGCACTTTTGTTGATGCTCTGGTTGAACTGTGAAATGGGGAAATGGCCAGAGCTATTGACACGATCCCTCCTAATAGTCCTCTCCTGCCCAGCAGACCCCGTCCATCCCCATGGTACACATCTGAATTACGGGTGATGAAGTGGGTTGGGAGACATCTAGAGCATAGGTGGAGGAAGTCACAGGATGAATCTGACCGAACACACCTACAAGCTCAGTATCGAGGACAGCAAAGAAGGAATTCTTCTCCATTTCCATTGCCTCCTCACAGTGCCGTCCAGCGGAGCTCTTTCGAGTGGTACATGGGCTGATACATCCTGGCCCTAAGAAAGATCCTGTACCACCTTCGATGGCTCACTGTGACGACTTTGCCCAGCACTTTAAGGAGAAAATCCCTCAGATTCATCACGAGCTGGACTCCACAAGTGATTCAGATCCTTTAGGGAAGATGCCAATGACTCCGTCTGGTCAGGTATTAATGGGTGAATTTCAGTTATCGCGGCCTGATGATGTGGACAAGGTGCTTGGACAAGTACATCCCACCACCTGCTTACCTGACCCTTGCCCGTCGTGGTTGCTGACCAAAGCCAAACACAGGATTGGTGCCTGGATCCTGGAGGTCATTAACACCTCTCTGAGGGACGGCTGGGTGCCCACTCCTTTAAAGGAGACAGTAATCAGGCCTTTCCTAAAGAAGGTGTTCCTGGATCCAGAGATGGCTGCCAATTATAGACCGGTGGCCAACATCCCGTTTTTGGGCAAGGTGTTGGAACGGGTGGTGGTGGGACAACTCCAAGCACTCTTGAATGAAACTGATTATCTGGACCCATTTCAGTCCAGCTTCAGACCCGGGTACGGTACTGAATCTGCCTTGGTTGCCCTGTACAAAGGACAGGGGGAGTGCGTCCCTGTTGGTTCTCCTGGACCTCTCAGCGGCTTTCGATACCATCGACCATGGTATCCTTCTGGATAGGCTGGCGGGACTGGGAGTAGGAGGCACTGCTTGGCAGTGGTTCTGCTCCTACCTCGATGGCCGATTCCAGAAGGTGGTGCTGGGGGACTTAGGCTCTGTGCCATGGCAGTTATGCCATGGAGTACCACAGGGCTCCATTTTGTCCCCCTTGCTATTTAATATCTACATGAAACTGCTGGGAGAGATCATCAGGAGGTTTGTGCTGCGGAATCATCAGTATACTGATGACACCCAGCTCTACCTCTCTTTTTCAACCGATCCAGGTGAGGCAGTGGCTGTACTGAACCGGTGCCTGGCCGAGGTAATGGGCTGGATGAAGGCCAATAAACTGAAACTTAATCCACACAAGATGGAGGTCCTGTTGGTGGATGGATCAAGCTCCTGGGTAGGTGACTTGGACCTTGCCCTGGATGGGGTTGCACTCCCAGCTGTATCCCTACGTGGAGGAAGATTGCCTAGCGACAGTGACACATGCATTGGTTACTTCCCAGTTGGATTTCTGTAATGCACTCTACATGGGGCTGCCCTTGAAAACAGTCCGGATACTTCAGATGGTGCAAAATAGAGCAGCCAGGTTGCTGACAGGGACTGGCGTTATTCTCATATAACCCCAGTCCTCTGTCAACTTCACTGGCTTCCCATCAAAGTCCGGGCTCAATTCAAGGTGCTGGTTATTACCTATAAAGCCCTTAGCGGCTTGGGACCTGGATACCTAAAGGAACGCCTTCTTCCATATTTGCCCTCCCGCCCCTCGAGATCGGCAGCAGAGGCCCTCCTCTGGGTACCCTCCGTGAAAGATATTAGGAGGGTGAATACCCGGAGGAGGGCTTTCTCTGCGGTGGCACCCCGCCTATGGAATGCGCTCCCCAGAGAGGTCCGCCTGGCACCGTCGTTATTTATTTTTCGGCACCAGGTTAAGACCTTTTTATTTCAGCAATATTTTAATAAGTTTTAATATTGTCTCTTATATGTTTTTAACTGCAGCCAGTGTGGGTTGGTAATTTATTCATATTATATTTTATGTTATTTCATCTATGTAAGCCGTCCTGAGGCTTTCGCAATAGGATGGCATATAAATATTCTAAATAAATAAATAAAATCAGAAAACCAAGGCAAATCCTGCTCCTGGTTGGATCTTAACTGTTGCAGCCTGGCTCCCTCCCTCCCCTGGGCAGGAGAGAGCAGCAAAATGGGCAGCAGCACCAGGCTTCGTTTGTATTCTCTTCAGCCTGTAGCGGAATTTCAGTCCCACAAATATTGCTATGGCTGCTGTGGGAGACTGAAAGGAAGATTTCTCACTTCACTCTTCCCGGTTGTTCTGGCAAGCAGCATCCCAGAGACAGACCAAAAGGCTGGCCTGAATCTTTAAGTCACATAGTAAGACAGCATGCATGCCCTTCACAGCCATCTCTTGTATGGCATAAAAGAATGATGGCAGTACTAATTCCACTTTTTCCTAAAATTGTTTTCTTCTAAAAGCTGTTGCCCTATCTTTTTAAAAGCTAATGACAATCAGTTATTCTGAGTTGCAATATAATACTACAGTTACTGAATAAACATCAGCAACTTACTCAACAGAGTTTTGACTTTGAGTTATATGGGCAGAGGCTAGTACTTTTTAAGAACAGAAGTTATAAAAATGATATCCCATCTTTCATCTGTGTTGGATCTCAGGGCATGTATATGAGGTTCCTGGCTTAGCACAGTAAGACAGAAAAGAAGAAAATTCACCTGCACTTTTAATAACTATGCAGAAGAAGTTAATTTTAGCCCATGCCATGCAAGCCACTGCTGCTGAAATTCCATTTTCTACACAACAATTAACAGTTCAGGAGTTCTCTCTTTTGTATCTGGCTGCCCTGTTCTCAACACATCTCCTATCCTGGCACCGCACAGACCCTTTGGTGGCGAAACACGGATTCTTTGTTTGCACAAGTTTGTCAAATTTCTCTTGTCTACAGCTTCTGACTCTGAAACACTCTTCTACTCACAAATCTCATCTATCAAATAGCAGGGCTTCATTTGCTCTCTAAGAATTACTGCTGGCATCTGTATAACCTCTGTTTTCTACTTACCAAGCCAAGCATGAATTTAGGAGATCTGTCCTGTCAGCACGAAGGTCATGGGAGCAGGCACACCTCCCACTCTCAGGCTGTGTTCAGTTCTCAAAGGATTTGCTCTGAGAGAGCCCTACTAAACAGGGCTCTGATGGCAAAGGTGAACAAGGTACCTGTAAGTGCTGCTATCCTGGCACAACATACAAACATATCAAATCTCAGAGATGTTGGGGTGATCATTTAATTTCTACAGAAGAGCCAAGAATTGCAAAGAATTGGACTTCTCAGGGACAGGCTTAGCATTAGAATATTATGCTAAGCCTCAAGAAACAAACTAGCTGTTACAAATCACACTCTTATAGCTTGGTTCCTGGTCCCTTTGATATCAACACCAAATCTCCCATTGGCTTCAGCTAGCACCAGAAGTGGCTGGTTATCATTAGGGATGTTTAGATTAAAATCAGATTTGTCATGCAAGTAATGCATGTGCTGTAAACTCTTGGTATCTTATTGCCTCTTGAGTCCTTCACAGCCCAGGCAGAAGAATAAGCAACAAAAGGCAACCAAATTTCCCCCTTCTTGTCATTCCTTTTCCCCAGATTCCCAGAGATAAGGTTTGTTTTGGCCTTTAGGAAAAAGAAGAAGAATGATCCGAAATACACAGGCAGTCCACGCTCCCCACCCTGATGTCCTGGTTACATCATACATCACATTCTAAGGAAGGATCCCTTCTCAGGCACAGAAAGACCAGAACTTGCAGATGGGGAGTACACACCTTGATAAGGATTAGGACTTGAATTCATCCCGGTGGGAATATAGTATAAACTTTCCATGTAGTTGCCATCAGTAGTTTGGGTAGCTGGAGGAACATCATTCTTTGAAAAATGGTTGACATTCTCATTGAAATTTGTGTTTTCCTGAATGGGTTGTTGGTCTTGAAGAGCCAAATGGACAGGAGCTGTAGCTGGAGGAGGAGGGGGGAAACCTGGTACACCAGAATAGGACGGGTATGGTGGCCCATAACCCCCTGGATTCATTACCACTGAAGAGAAAGGAGACTGGTAAAGCCCACTGTGTGCTGTCAGTGGGGTGGGTGGTATCAACACTTCAATATATTGCCCTGTCTCTGGATCATACAGCATTTTCAACTGAGGTTGCCTTGGTGATTCCACATAGTAGCATTTTCCACTCTCTGGATCAACTAACATTTTCCTGTGTGCCTGCAGGGGGGCTGCAAAGTGTCTCGTTGGGCTTGGAGCAGTCTTACCAGCTGGTGAAATTCTTTCATTTCTTCTTGTGAAACTGGGGGACTCTTCAAATCTTAGTGGGAGCTGCCCATGGCTTGGGTTATTGTATAACGAATTATCAGAGGATGCCTTCTTCTCCATTTGTTTTGGTGGGTGGTGCTCATTGCTTCTTTTATTTCCTAATGCTTCTGCACTGGGCTGGAAAGAGACATTGGAAGTAAAAGAGGTATTATCCATGTACGTAGGCACTGGGTGCGTCATAGCTGCTTCGGGTGGATGGGTTTCCACAGGAATTGTTAAGTAATTGGTATTGTCGGTCTGGGTGGCTGAAAAATATTGTTCATTGCTTGCCTGATGTTTATTAAAAGAATCACATTCCAGGTCATGGAGCTTTCCGTAGGAGGTTGATGGCGTAAAAGATGAGCTGGATATTAGCTTGATTCCTTCACTATACTCTCTGGTAGTTACTGGAGTGTCTGAAATTACACATTCTGAATGGATTCTGTTGTGGTTCTCCAACGGTGGTTTAGTTTCAGATGTACTGTCAACAAAATGATTATTTGCTACAGTCTGTGTCTGGATGTTTTGGCTGCTTCCCATTGGAAGGTTGATGGTTTGTGAGTGCCTACAGCTCTCACAGGATGATCCTGATCCAGGCAACATATATTCTTCTCCCAAAAGGCTAGAATAACCTTTACTGTCTCTGGGAGCCACTGAGAAGGTCTCACTGGATAAGTGCTTCTGATGGGCCAATGTAGCTTCCTGGGCTTTGTAGGACTCCTGAATGTGGCTTGTGGTCACACAACCATGATCTCTCCTCGTGACTTCCTGAAGATATGTAGCAGATGGAATCCCAGGAGACTCTGATGAAGCAGTGGCTTGGTTTTCTCGTAACAAGCTATGGTGAGATGGTGGCAATGCTTCCTTCATGTTCCTCTCATCCAATGTGGAACAACTCAGAGCTGGGAAATAGTCCGTTTCTGTTTTGTGGGACTGCTTGGAGACAGAGCTGTTGACTTTAATATTAAGCTGTGACTCTTTCTTGGTAGCTGCAGAAGAAGGTCGGACATTTAATTCACTCCGCTCACAAACCATTGGTTTATTTTTAATTTGTGGCTGACATTTTTTATTCTCTGCAACACACTTCTTGGACTGAATTGAAGTGATGTGCACTGCAGATTCACCAACTGAAGAGCATTTGCTTTCTGGATTGCGCATAGGTACACTTCCGTATGTCTGCACTGTAGGATGAGAATGGCCTGGGGATTCCCTGCTGCTTGTGCAGTCATCATGCAGCGAAAGTGTTGACACATCTATGCCCCCAATTTGGTCTTCCTTTTTCTCTTCTGCACTGTTTACTGCTGGTGCATCATCTCTCCGACATATTGAGGTGCAGCGTATAAATAGGGGCGAGATGGCCATGCATTCCTTTGGGAATGCAATCAAGTTGTTCTTGTTTTTGCTTTCTGAATAGGAACCCTGGTCTGCACTGGAGCTGTCAGATGATCTAAAGACAAGGTTATAGTTGTCCTTCACTAATTTCTTTACATCTCTCCGTTGATGCATTCCTATCTTCCCTGTGCTTCTCCTTTGAGTAGCCTCCTCTGCATGAGATGTTTGGGGCAAATTAGATTTTTCGCCACTGTGTGATTTGCTAGAAGCTGGAAAACTGACAGACGAAAGCTTCATGGTCTGGAATATAGGCAGCATCCTGTCATTGGCAACTCTACCCAAAGGAATGCTTCCAAGGGCATTTGCAACATTATGCTCATCCTTCATCTGAGGGATAAGCTTCACTTCTTTGGTTTTGGATGTAAAGATGTTCCTGGAAGTATCTTTAGGCACTGCAAGGCTTTTAGATTTAAGTGAAAATATTTCTTCTTTTGATGGTGTATGCTTGTTTGGCCAAATTGCTCGCTGCTTCAGGTTTGGCCATGGCTTTTGTGGCTTGGCAAATTTTGGAACTGAAGCCAAGGTTTTTGTATCAGCCTGCATGGACTCAAACACAGCTCGGGCTCTCCTGTATTCTTTTCTTTCCCCCGTAGCCTTTCTGTTGTTGGTTGCCTCTCTTGTACTAATTCCACCCTCTGCCAAGATGGGGAGTCGCTTCAGCTGAGTAACTTCTTGATACTTCATCCTCTCATTCAGTTCATTAAATGTATTTTTCAGTTTGCAGACATTCTCCCGTAGCTGTGCATTAAGCACAACTCCCTTTGTTGGCCTTAAGGAATCCATGCTCTCTTTACTCACTGCAATGGATTCAGATCTTTCACTGGTGGTAGAATGGCTCTGCACATCTTCTGTGGAAAAACTGCAGTCTGACTTGGACAGAGAACTTGACTTGCCTTCTAAACTGTCCCCCTGAAGGTCAGTACTTATAGAGGAAGGGACAGAAGATGTAGAGCTGCCCCTGATGGATGCTTGTTCCATTTTAATCTTTTGTTCATATTGCATTTTTTTAGCCAAAACATTTTTCACCAAACTTGAAGCAATCCTATTTCTGTTGTAAGCACTGTTTAAAGAAGCTGCTTTCAGAAATTGCTTATAATTTATCCTAAACTCATCAGTGATCTTCCGCCCCTTCACACATGACTCTTTCCTTGGCTGTGTGAATGGCTGGAGGGCGGCACAGTCATTGGCAGCACAAAAGCCATTCTCCTTCTTCTCTTTCCGTCTCAACTGGATCTGGCGCTTTGGCACCATCCTTTTCTTAGAGAGGCTCTTTTTGCCGTCGGCATTTTCCAGTGTGACATCAACGCACTCAAAGTGTTCTTTCCCCAACACACCACTGAGTGGTTCTGCTTCTGGAGCTTTGCTGGCTGGTGGGAACTGTCGGCTTCCTTTAGTGTGCCCAACTGCCACTGCTTTCCTCTGGTCACTGCATGCTGGCCACCTGTTCATTCCATTACAATCTTCTGGCAAGGAATTGGACAAGCTGGATGATGTCCTGTTACTGGAACTATACATATCTAGGTAACTGCCTTGGGGGCAGGAGAGGCTCTGGAAAGACAGAGCAGTGAGCTTCTCTACTTCATTATCAGCCTCATCTGAGTCACTCAAAATGCTTGACTTTTCAGCAAAATATTTGGGGCATGCTGGTTTGCTACTTACAGGACCATGAACTCGACTGCCAAGGCTGTTTTTCTTTAGTTTGCGAGCATTGGGTAACATTTCCTTGGATTTATCAGAACTGAATTGGGTAGGATGATCCAAGTATTTAGATCTGCTGTCTCCTGGCTGCAGCCTTCGTGTGACTAGACCCATTCTCCCACCGCACGCTGGGTCTGTGCTATTCTCGGCTTTGATTGACATCTGAACCTGTTGGTTTTGCTTACTGCTGGAACACAGTTTGTCTCTGCAGGTTTGATCTTTTATAGTGCTGCGGTGGTCTGCCTGCAGGCTCTGTGTTCTTACTTCTTGGACTGACAACGAGACTCCCAAAGTCTCACTCCTGGTTGGAGGAAGACAAGCTCGAACTCCTCCAGATGTAACAGCATAAGTATGACCTTTCTCTTTGCTGCTCATGCTGCATGGGCTTTCTTGTAACATATTTCCGCTACTGTTCAAAGTCCCACAGAGCTGGCTGGCTGCAATGGTGGAAAGCTTGCTTCCATGTCCAGGGCTTAGCTGACTTGCAGAGGGGATCGATGTTGTTACGCTTCCTTGCTCGTATTCTGTGCCACAGTAAGTGCACTGCTTGTTACAATCTCCAGCTTCTTCAAAGTACTCAACACAGTCCTTAAAACTCTCCATTTCCTCTGAGCCCGGTGCTGTACAGTAAGAACTGGAGGTGTCAGAGGTGCGATCTCCTTTGGGATTGTTAGAAATGTGGCAGTCTTTCTCAGGAGAAGAGTGGAACCTGCAGTTGCAGTTGCTGAATTTTTCTTCCCCATTCAATCTGCCAGGCCCAGATGAAAGCTGGCTATTTCTTGTGATGGTGGCAAACATTTTATCTTGAGTAGACGATGGGAGTCTAAGCTGGAACAATGGGGGATTGGATCCTATTTATCCTTGGCGCAGCTGAGACTGTTCCCACTCCAACTCGAGAACTTGACCTTCTGGATGAAGCTCATGTTCCATTCTCTCCCTGTTTAATCCAGTCATGATAAAAAGCAAAACCCCTGGTTGTGTCATGTGCCTGCTAGAGCCATGCTGAGGAAAATAGAAACTCACATACAGTGTGCTATAAAAACACATGCCTCAGTAAACAGAAAACAAAATATCAGTGCTATATTTGTTTTGTTTCTCTCCGGAGCAACTCAATCAGAAATTCATAGATTCATTAATTTCAAAATGCAACATGATTTGGAAAAAGTGCTTTGGGGTGCACCTTTGTCAGTAAATAAAATTAGATCAAATAAGGGTGTGAGCCTATGACTGTTTAGACCAAAAAAAGGCCCCAGACCTAGAATCTCTATGCAAATCATCATGCCTACAATTAGCGGTTAGAGTGCCAGCTATACAATATGAAATTTATCCATGAGAACAACATTGGGATTGGATCCCTCTGTGTAGCCAATGATTAATGTAATAATTATTTTTTGTGTTTTCACAACATGATTTTTCTCTATTCAATGACAACAAACATGTATCATATGTAGACAAAGAGTGATCAACCATTCAATCTTCTAGGGTGTGCGTGCGTGCATGGAATTTACCTACTTCAAGAAATATCACAATATCAAAAACACGTACTCCTGGATATGTCATATATTTCATTAATTTTGTTTCGTAACCCCTTCACTCTTTTGCCAGTTGTGATTAATATTGTTAATCTCAGCTGGTCTAAATCCTGGATAAAAACTAGTATTTCCCTTTCTGCAACATACCAGATTTTTAACTTCTGTTAGTTCAGAACAAAATACTGTAACTGATCAAACTGGCTTGCATTGAAAGAACTGAGTGGAGAGAAAAAAATGCACAGGTGATCTTCCTTTAGCTTTTTGTGCAAGATCTTCCCTTTCTGTGCAGTGGTGCAGTGATATCAGGAACAGTGAACGAGATAATCACAGGGAGGGATGTTTAACTATAGTAGGTCATAAAAGGATCTTGAGAAGGAGCTTATGCAAAGTCTTACACACGAGTGTGAGCAAAAGGAGGACATCTTTGAGATCTGGGGTCATCTTCCTCATGTAATTATTTTCTCTTAATTTGGAAACTGTGTGAGCAGAAAATACTTTTTACCAACACAGGGATATCTTTGTAACTGACCCATTGGGCAGATTTGCATAATAACCCATTTTGGCATTAAGCTGCAGTGGGCTGGGTATTCCCCAAACTATATACAGTGAGCCTGACAGATGCTTGGAGATATCTGCTGTCAAAATGTCATTGCCACTCTTCATGGATGGATGGTGACTCAGCAAGGCTGCATAGAACTTTTTTACTTTCTCTGACAGCTGTCAAAAACCAAGCCATGAGTAATTTTTGCTGGCAAAAGATGTGTCTAGTAGATCACCTCTTCATGGTAAGATCCTCTCAAGTTTTGGAACTCATCAGGTTCCTCAGTCTTTTCCACCCATTCCCGAGAGTCTGGATGTTCATGAAAGTGGAAGAGTGCAAGTCATCCCCTTTTACAAGAGCACTGATGTTTGACAACTAGCTGTCCAAACTCCAGTTTCTTTTCAAAGGGTTGTGAAACACTCCTGTCATTTGAAAAAGCTCTTCGCAGAGCAAGCTGCTTTGTGCCACTTTGTGCTGCAACAGATCCATAGGCAGGAGAAAGTGCAATGTCTAGACACAGGTAGGAGCTAACAGATGTTCTCAGTGGCATAAGGTGTTCAGCTGGCCATTTCAAAATTATGCTGGACTTTGTTCTCATACGCAATTCTACAGCTCTGTGGATGTATATTTTTGGAGTTCATCTTTTTTTTTTTTTAAGTGGAGGTTGCAATCCTAAATACATGTATTTGGAAACAAGGAGTATTGAAATCACAGAGTATTTTGACCAAATAACACCTTTAAGTTATGTACAGGCCACTGCAGATATACCTGCAGATATTGGCATGTCTGTTTCTGAGGCTAATTGCTTTGACTGCATATTGCTGCTTTTGTGGTCTACATTGATGAGCACAGCTTTTTTGTTTTTTGGTCTACATGGTCATCAAGCTGGCTGCCCCTGTATCAGCTGGTAGATATCTGAGCTGGAGAGCCTGTCCCCAGGGAGTAATCTTTGTATATCTCACAAGGACAGGAGGGATATTGCTGCAGTACTGAAACCAAACTCCACCTTTTGCCCCACTCCAATTCTCCTTTTCATCCTGCTCTATCCTGCTGTTAAATTGCTTGGTGCACACTAGGCATGGGTACAGTCAAATTACCAGCAGCTAAAACATTCGGCCTTAGTGAAAAACAGATGTGGATCTTAAGGTGTTCTCAACATATACAGTACATCTCTAACATGGGACAAGGTTATTGCAGGGATAGCCTCACTCATGAGGTCCCTGCCTGATCTCTGCATTCATCAGAGCAAGCACTCCTAAGTCCACTGCATGGCTTAGAGGTTTGAGGAGCACTTGCAGCAGAGTATTTAGTGTTGTACTACCCACACCTTACGGCCACTCTTGCCACCAGACTTGCAGACAGAAACAGGGAAACCATGAAAAAGCATTGTAACTGAATTCACAAATAGTGACAAGCAATGGTGAAGCATGGAAACCTTAGAGCAGACCTCTGGTTCTCCATGGGGACTCATGGTAACCACTTCTGCATCCTTATGAATTCACAGATAACAACAAGCAATCTCTGACTTGTGGGTGAACACAGTCATTAGATCCACTTTCCCTTAAAGCTAGAGCTTAAGGTGGCTAACAATAAGAAAGTACAGCTAAAGCTCAACTGTACAGTTAAAATGTAAAAAGCTATCAGTAAAAAAATAAACAAACAGCTTCCACCAAATAAAAACCCATTTCAGTAAACAAGTCAGCTTTAAAAGACAGTGGCCTCTCTTGAGTCATTCATTCATAAAAATGAATTTGTGATTTGCATGTTGGTGGAAGGTCCATTGATGGACCCTTCCAGGGAGTTCTGAAGCCTGGGAGCCACTGAGAAGGCCTTTGTGAAACATACATATTCAGCGAAACATACTTCCAATGGTGGTGGAATAAAGAAGGGCCTCTCTCAGGGAGCAAAAAATCCAGGATGACTCATATGGGAGAATACATTTTTTCAAACAGCTCGGTCCCTAGTCATATAGAGTTTTCCAGGTCATAAGTAGCACTCTGAATTGTGCTCAGAAATAGTGAGGTAGCCAGTGAAGTTGCTACAGCAAAGGTAGCGCGTTGCTTTAAGCTGCCCTGGTCAATTATCAGGATACAGTATTCTGGCCCAGCTGAAGTTCCCAAACACGTTTCAGCGGCAGCTCCCCACAGAATGCATTACAGTAGTCCAGACAGGATGTAATTAAGACATGTTTCGCCACTGCCAGCTCTAACAACTCCAAGAATAAACATAGTTGGTACACTAGCCTACACTCCAGGCCCACTGGCAGGATTTCTTTGATCCAAATGTTAAATTACAACCACTAATAAATATACCTTTCTTTTTACCTCAGCATCAGTAAAAGCCACACATGAATGCATATAGTACTTTACTGTGCAAATGCTTCATTGGGATCAGTCCATACAATAAGATTGATGCTTCTGATGTGTTTCTTGCCTGTAGTTTTTCAATGTGCTGCTTGTGACTAATTTCTATAACATGATATGAATAAACTTCTGGGAAATCTAGATGTTTTAAAAACTTATTTTGCTTATGTCCTGGGAACTCAATAAGCTAAACCAATCATAGTCTATGTAATGTGCATTTCTTTCATGGTTTTAATTTCTCCTTTCCTACTGGCTTAAAGCTGGTATAATTAGCTCATGTTACATGTATAGAGAACCTATGTATTACAGTGCCAATTGCACTTACTCCTCAGTGTCCAAGTTTATTGAAAACAGTACCAGTATCAAAGACCCTATTGACAAATAGTGCCTAAATTAAGAGGGTTAAAATTACCTCTGGAAATACTTGGAGTACTAGTGCAACGTGAGTTCTTGTGAATATTTCAGTGTCTAAATGTCAGATGGTTTCATTGATCCAACTCCCCCAACATCATCTCAATACTGAAACTTAGCCAAGATAGCTGAAGTATATCTGACACTAGTTTAGCTAGCTCGTTCACATGGAGGGATCCAATCTGTTCCAAAAGAACTGTTTTAATTCTAGCTACAAGGTGCTTTTAGAGTTTAAAATAAAATAACCTTTCAGAAGGAACCTCTACAAAATGAAAAGTATTAAATAAATCAAGTTACTTTCTCTCTTTTTCTGTTCAAAGCAAATCATTCCACACTTGGGAGATAAAACAAACATATTACAGATGTATCTCAATTTACAGCTTACAGAATGAAATGCAATTGTCTGTTCTTGCTGGAGACTTTTAAAAAATAACTTTTTTACACAAAAGATCAGAAAAGTAACAGCAGCAGGTGCTAATCCACTGGAGACATGCCAGGACTATAAGCTACTGGATACCGTGGGTCAGCTCGGTTCACGAATGGAGCTAAATATAATATCTTGAGAATTAAAAAACAACTAGAAATAAATGGCATAGCAGTTAACCCTTTAAGTAAAATAAACCCACAAACAACCAAATGTGTACTATTTGAGAGTGCTTACACTTGATATTGTCTTAGGTAAGTGGCTAAGACCTATCCCAAGAAGTTTGAAATGCCCAAACATATTTGTGATTAATATGGGCCAGCAGTGTAAGACTCCTGAGATCTGGGAGGGCCAAGTCACCATTTGTCCACAGGGAGTAAATTCCAGATGACAGGCATTCACTGGGAGTTGAGCCAGCAGACAGCCTGAATGCAAGCAGGCATGGCTCATTCCTGCCTAGAATTTACAAACATTCTGGAGCATCTCTGACATTCTATTTCCTTACAAGTATGTGGCCATAACTGTGACTAGACTGGGTCAAGAATGACTAGGCAACCCAAAACAAAATATAGTTATCTTCATAAGAAAAGGGTCTTGAAAACTGGGAGTCTATCCAGAAGCTGTAGGCAGGGCAATCACCAAGAACACAGAAAATGACTGGTGGTAATAATCTATATGCGTTATGTTGGAGAATTAGCATAGCTAGGCTGGCTCTGACTAGTCTTCAAGGCCACCAACAGGCTTACTGTCCATGGATGTAAAAACTGCTCTCTCATAGTTAACAATAAGCCAATTCTTCCGAACTTTCTGTGTGGCTAGTTTTGCCCCACACACAGCCCAGTGAGCTCCTAAGGCCATCTTTTGTATGGATAAATCAAGCCCTATTCACATGGCATCCTTTGCACTGTCCTCTCAATGCTTCACTCAGTTCAATTACATATCCCATCTACACATAATGCATTAGGGAAGGGTAGTTTTGCTGCTGTATGCAACCCCCGGCCATCCATTACATCCTTCCAGAGAATTAAAAAAAACATTTAATCTGAAGGTTAAAAAAAGGGCTGCAATCCAGCTTAAACCAAACCAATGCATGTTTTGCAACTGCTCCCTGCTTACAACTGTTTGATAAGATGCTAATAACCCAGTATATTATGTGACTCAAACTCTAGGAAATATTTCCTTTAAGACAACCATTCTAGTTCTGTTTTTGCAAATGGGCCAATAACAAAACCTCATTGTAAAAGGTTTTCCTTAAAAACTATCTTCATAAACATTCATAACCTGGAAGTCAATAATTCAGCTTAAAAGGTGTGAGTGACCCCTGCATACAATGAACAGCACTACATAAAAAAGCAATACATTGATATGGATATCCTGAACTTACAAATCTCTGTAAATTTATCTTAAAGCATCTATTAGCACATGTTAGAGGACTATGAATTTATTAAAATAATATAATTCAACAGTGTTGTGTCGATTATGTGTTGGTATCTTCTGCAGTTACTCATCCAAACACAGAAATGGAGTACCTGAGACCTACCAGATTTCACTGTGCAAGCAGAACATATTTCAGCAGCTTTGGATCACTGGGCTCTCCTCTTTCTGTGGTTTTCAGAAGACATGCCATGAAGGCAGCCTTAGCTATCATAAATATGACCATAGGACAGAGGTCAATGGATCCACAGGCAACTAGCTTCATAATATGTATTGGCATATTTCTCAGAATATTTATTCTGTTTAATGGCTGAAGCTTCTTTGGTATAGCAGTTTGAGACAATTTCTTTTATTTTCTAAAGACTGATGAAGAGGAAGAATGACAGCCTGTCTTTAAAGATATAGTTTAGACAATACCTTTCAAACAGGATGTAATTTATACTCACTTACCTGACAATAAGTCCCTTTCCACACAACTGAACTTGTTTGACTTCATATTGTACACAGGTAAGTCTGCTTTTTATATCCATGACACATGAACTTGAAAAAGGGGTGTTTTAGCCCAAACACTGCAGGACTATTTCTGCAGTCTTTGTTGACCTAGATGGGTACAGAAATATCTAAGTCCAAAACTGTTTCCACTGGTCAGCATGAAGCACTAAAACTGAAATTTAGAGGTTAATTTCTCCGTGATAATCTTCTTTTACAGACAGAATTCTTTCTTGATGGAAAACTGAAAATTTCATCCTCATCTTCTATAGCACTGGCATAAGTGTAGGATCAAGTGACTTAAGGGAATATTTCAATGGTTACTTCAAATCAGTCTTCTTTTTTCCAAGCACTTTTGTTATATAACTTTCTTGTTCTTTCTGTATCTTAAACTCAGATGTTTCTTTTCTACAAAAAAGTGAAAGATGCACAGAGAGAAACTGTAACAGCAGATTGCAAGAACATTCACTACATAATATTCTGTGAAAAAATAGGCATCAAAACAGTGTAATCCTTGAGTTCTGGCACATCTACATCAGAAAACTAAAGGGAAGAACACCCATATGTGTGAATACCCCTGAACAGACACAGAATTGATAAAGATAACTATTACCATTCCTACAGAAGTGAAAAATCTTGTGTAAGGAAAGTTTCCTGCTCCAGCTGAACTGGTTTGGACATCAAGATAAACCACAGGAAATCAGGTTGAGAAGAGACAGCAGCAAGTGCATTCTCCTTTGCCAAAGTGTGCAATTTGTGAATTCTCAGTGAATCTACTACTGCTGCTTTAAATTCAAGATGTGACTGAATCTCTTTAAAGTCAATGATGGATACAAGTGGGGAAAAAGAGGTTCCAAACCAAAATACTTACTTTAAGGTTTGCTTCTGCTTGTTGATGAAGTGTTGCAGCTCCTTGATCTCATTCTCTTTGTAGTTAAGAATGTCTTCCTGTTTCTGAATATGGGTCTCAATTTCTATAAGAGGTATTTGGGAGTTATCAATTTACTTATCTCTCGGTCTTAAAAGCTCAGAATATATAGAGTTCCCATAAAACTATTTTCTGCATTTACCTGACTGAACAATAACACCAAATATATGGTGCCATATGTATTTTATACTCTAAAATTCCAAAGTCTGTGACAAGATTGTCATGTCAACGGATATAGTTGTTTTTAAACTTTCAAGCAGAATACTCTTGTTCTGAGACACATTTGCTGAATATTGCCCAGAATTTCTTCCTATTATATTATAGTCAATGCCTAATGCTATGCTTCTTTATCATTCAAGTATAATAACCACAATCAAGACTGGCATAAGAGATTGCATACAGCAGTTATAATAAGCTACTAGAAGACACCTAGTGATATTATATACAGCAGTGGATTAATAAAATTAAGGAAGTTAGTGATTATATATAAACTCATCAGGAGACTAGAAGACTCTCTATGACAGGAATTTAAAGGATGACTAAAGGGGGATCCAGGATTATAAGTATATGCACACCACAGAGAAAGTGGAGAGCAAGCAAGCACAAGCGCACTAATTCACACAGTACATAGAGGAAAACCCCAGTGTTTGCCACCACTCACCTGCTCTGAATCACAACTCTGTGATAGGCATTTGCAAACATGTTATTTGCCACCATTCAACACAACCCTGATAGGTACATGCCTTCAAATGGTACTGTCCTGTGACCTTCCTTTTAAGACAATAAAATAATCTAGTGAACTTACCAGTGCATTTGCTTATCAGTTTGTCTTTTTGGATTGATTGCTTTAGCACTTTGCTATTTACACAAGAAAGTCTACAACAGAAGTAACAATGACAAATTGTAAAAGCAGTTTACAATCTTGTTTGCACATTCAATTTGCTAATGCTTCTATGACTGGGATAAGAATTTCAAGTCCCAAGGCCACTTGCCACCACTTATGCTGATCAAGCAGGACTATCTTTGAGACAAAGATTAAATGAGCACAAATCAGCCATCAAGAATAAGGACATCAATAAGCCTGTAGGTGAATGCTTCAGGCTCTCTGATCATTCCATCAAGGATCTCAGGGTGGCAGTTCTAATGAAATTGAAATCAGCAGCTCTTTTGGGATTCGAGATTGCAAAACAAGAAATGACAAATTTGGCATACTAATCAGGGGTTCAGTAGGGACTATGGTTTCTATGCACAGAAAGACTTCTTGGGAACAATCCCAAGGCCCCTGCCCAGCTTCTAGGGGTCTATAGGATAGTTTGGATTCCCAAATCTGAGGTCAGAGACAGAGCTCTGGGCTGGAAATTCATTGCTTCAATCCACCTCCACACAATCTTCAGGTCAGGGAGGAAAGAACTGTCCCAACGTCTCTCCAGGGGTGGAGACTCATCCCCAGAGGAGGAGTTCTTGGGTGGGAATTGTGGAGGCCAGGGTACGGCATATTCCATGCCTTGTGCAGCCTCCTTTAATCTCCTTCGAAGGGCCCAGCTTAGGCAGTCAAGAATGCAGAGTAAGAGGAGCAGGGAGGAAAAGTCTGCCTCTGCCACTGGATTACTGTTGGCTTCTCAGTTCAGAGGCTAACAAGTATCTTGATACTGCACCCCTAGTGCACTCCGGGGCTTGCAACTTGAAGGGAATGAAGTGCTTATTGCAAATCTGTCTGTTGTCCTTTCAGACTCAAAACATTCAGTTCCACTTATAGCATCTGATGAAGTGCGTTGTAACCCAGTCTGTGTGTGCACGTGCTCCATTTAACCCTTCAATTGATAGACAGTGAACACAGTTATACTATAATATTATTTACTAAGCTTTCTTTGCAGTCCATCAGATAAAATGTATTCGAGCTGTTTAAACATGATACTTAGGCACTTTTGGAGGCATCACTCTTGGAGTCATGGAGCTCCCTGATCTACAAAACAACATCAATCATACCTACAGTTGTGCAGCAGTAACCGTCTTTACATGTCCATTATGATGTTACAGTGACATAACAATATGCACATACACCTTATCCTAATGCTAAACTCATTCCTTGCATGTATTTTGTTAGATAGTAAAAATGGCACCGTCCAGCAAAGGAGGAGAATGTCAGCAGGCCTGTGGGTACCCCAAGGTTTGCAGAAGCAGGGGTGCGGGGTGAAATGCAAAATAGCTCCATGAGATATAAAAGAGCCAGTCAGAAGCAAGAGGTGTAGTAGCAGAGACAGAAGATGCAGAGTACAAGAATGGAGTATTCTGAAGAATGGAGCATGGCTGGATGGCAGACACCCTGAAGAGGAACACTTTGTACTGTGAAGTTGGTTATCTATTCAAATAAAGCTAGTGGCCCAATCCTATGCAGTTAAGTGCACTGAAACTAGTAGGGTTTAAGTGCACATATGTTTTTAAAGGATTAAGCTGTTCCCTTTCACAGTACTATGCAGGTTTAACATGCAAAGCAAGTGAAATGTAGTATATATTTGCTGTATGTTAATGTGGACAGCCACAGTTCAAGTCTAACCACAGCTATAGTTAGAATGAACAACACTGAGCAAGCATTTTGACTGCTTCCTTATGCTAATGATAATATTGAAAGATTGTGCAAATTAAAAAATCTTGTCTCACCTCAAAGGGATAGGAGGGACTATGAATCTAATAACATTAAATTTTCTCTCATTTATCTTCCTGAATTTCTAGCACAGAGACTACACTTTACAGTCAATGGATACTAGCAGTAATTCAGCAAACATTTCATAGGATTGCAGTATGGGTAACTAGTTGCTCTATGTAGTGCTTTGCTAAATCAAAAGCTGTGAAACTGATTGGTGAATTCCTAGTTCATAGATGCACTAAAGTGAAAAGCTGTTCACACAAAGAAGAAAAATAATTGCCTAATAGATTTTAGAGCATCCAATTTACAGTGATCCAGTTTACAGTGATCAGCCAGTTCCTGTGAAAAGCCGGAAAGTAGGAAGCTGAGAAATAGCACCATCCTGTTTCTGTTGCTCAGCAACTGGTACAGAGTGGTATCCTGCTCTGATACTGGAGATAATATGTGGCCATTGTGCCCAATGACAATTGATAGCCTTATCCCTTAACCATCAGAAATATGCTTCTGAGAATTAATTGCCTATTATTCAGGATTAGCATTCATCAATGGCTGTTTCTGATACTGCAGGAAACAAAAATGCCTTCAGTGAATGATGACCCTGCTTATTCCTGTAGCATTTTGGTATTTTGGCCAGACTTGGGGTTAATTAAGAAGGATCTTTTCAAAGGAACAGCAAACTGTTTTCTCCACTAGGTAAGAAGCTAATATCCCAATCCTATGCATGCTAATTCCAAAGCCAGCCCTACTTTGCTTCAAGGCTGCAAATCCTAAAAACATTTTCTTAAGAATGAAACACACAGAGTAAAGCAGGATCCACTGCAAACCTCTCTGAAAAACTGTTGACTCTTACCACTTCCCTGTTATGAATAGCAGATACTGAAGAGCAGCAAGTCAGTTTTTCTGAGAGGTGCTAGGATCCTTCCAGCATCTGAACATCTGCAATGCAGATGCTCTTCTCCAGTGTTCAGACAGTTTACTACTGCTGCTTGTATGGCTCTTCATAAATTTTAATAATTGTACACCTTTTAGAGTATCAAGTCCTATTAAAATTTAGCCTTTTGAATTATGTAGTTTCTTTAGTGTTCTAATGTTCTTTTTTATTGCTTTGCAATCTTAGTTGTTTTAATCTGCTGTGCTCCATTTTGATGGCTTTTTAGCAAATAATGTGGTATATAACAATAACCACAACAACAGTTTAGAGGCTGGGAGAGAGGAGCTGCGGGTTTCCTGGGGACTGCACAGAAAGCAGCGTGTTTGGGGATTGTAACTAATGTGATGTCTGTCCTCCTTTTCATGCAGGCAAGTAGCAGCCAGCTCTTTTCTTTGTGACCCCCACCACAAACTTAGAAGCATACGCTTTGTCAAATGCTCGCTTCTCCCTCTCAAGCTGCTTTGACAGAATATCAATCTCCCCAAGGGCAAATTCCAGCTGTTCAGATGTCCTGGCTAAATTACACTTTGTCTTTGTGTGTTCTTCCACTTCATTCTGTAAATTAAAGTACAGTTGAAGAATTAATTGTATTGCCTAATCATTTTTCTGGAGCATCATTTTAACACACATAGTATCCAACTTGTATTAGAAAAAGAAAGCATTGCTGTTCTCTCCTCTCTTTCTCAAGTATTCTGATATCACTTCCCCAATATTGAAATCACAACATACAACACCATTTTCAATGCAATACTAATCAATTTAAAGGCTATGTGAGTCTCAACTGTTCTAGTCACTGTACAGAACACTGAAAAGATGCACTATCACTAATTTCTTTATTATTTATTCATTTTTATGCCACCCAATTTGGCAAAGCACCTCTGGGTGGCTCACAATTACAAGATAAAAACACAATAAAAACAAATAGCATTATATTAAAATACAATAACAATAAAATACAAGCAGAGAGAGTTAACTTATCAGATATAAGTAACTGAAAGCAGCATACCTCTAGTTTCCTCACTATAGCCTCATACGCCTTCTTGTTTACGGAGCTCTCCTCCTGTATTGTTAACTATAAAAATGATGTTATGAATTAGTTGTTTGTAAATAAGATGCTTGGTATTATGCAAGATCACTAAATATAATCATAATTTAGGCCACTAAATATAATCATAATTATAAACAACATAATACATTGGGTTTTTTACAGTTTAACTATTAAGAATTGGGTGTACCTGGAGCCCCTTTACAGAAGAGTGTGATATTATTATAATTGAAGATTGGTTGGATTGTTTGCCGGTGGAACCCCCTCTGGGTGAGGATGTGGATCAGTCTACTGTTATGGTGGCTCATCCTTCCCACAATGGGGAGAAAATCTGAAAGGAACTGTAATGACTGTATAGCAATCACGAAAACAGGGAATCAGATTTACCATTCTAGCTACACTTGTGTGGGGACTCAGTTGGGAAATTGTATGCACAACAACACTATGTATCAGATTTGTGAACACAATGGTAAGAAAATATGCTATGATCCAAAGGCAAACCCAAGAGAATACTGGCTGGAGGTTAGGCACCTGACCAGTACAGGGGAAGTACTGAATTCCACCCAGATACATGATCTGGACCAACAGGTGAATGTCTTTTTGATGTGTGTGCTGCTATTGGCAAAAATCCTTGGCCTAAATGGAAGTGTGGCTCCCCGAGTTGGATCCGCACCTACTCCCAGAATGACAATATATGTGTCCAGCAAATGGACTCAAAGTGGGGTGCAGTAGCACTGCAGACTGGAATTACTGCAATGAATGGAAATGTGTAGCTTGGCGGACGTGGACAATGGAGGGGCGCTCAGCCCTTCTGAGTAAAGGGATTGCACAACCGAATTGTGACCAGGACCATTGCAATCCAGTTAACTTCACGGTTCTGAAGCCCAGGTACTGGAAACTACAGTGGAAGGGACAGTTTGGAATCCAGATTGCAGGAACTGGATCAGACCCTGGCACTGTGATCCATGTGGGGATTAGATCTATAGTCAGACATCCAAGGGAGCATAGGTTGTTCCACACATTGTATGAAGAACTGGACACAAAAATAGAGATTCCAACAATCACCAAGAATCTATTTGTATATTTGGCAGAGAGGATAGCTTCCTCTCTGAATGTGACAAACTGTTATGTATATGGAGGCACTAATATGGGAGAACAATGGCCCTGGGAGTCAAAGGAGTTTAACTTAAGCAGTAAAGCAGGAAGCAATGTGTCTTTGACGTTTAGTGATCATCATAAGGAGAGATCTACCCAGTGGACTCTTAAGACTTTTATTATTGGACATTTGTGTTTTACACGGTCCAGAACTGAATTCAACCAGACAGCGGGGACTTTGGTGTACAGTAATCAGCTGTTCAACAATAGTAGTTCTGCCCCTCGGTCTTATTGATGGAGTGGAGAGAACTTAACTCAACCAAATAACCCTTTTGAGAAAATAGCTCAGTTGAAGGGACTATGGAAAGAAGTGGGGAATGTCACCTTGGACTGGAAGGCTCCAGATGGATTATACTGGATCTGTGGAAAGTTTGCGTACACCCAATTGCCGAAGAGATGGACTGGAGCCTGTGTGTTGGGGACAGTGAGACCCAGCTTCTTTCTATTGCCCATTCAACAGGGAGAGCGCCTGGATGTCCCTGTGTAATTTATTCAGGTAACCACAATGCCAAGGATAAACCAACATGGGGAAAGGATAATGACATTAAAGGTAGTAAGAGGTAGAAAATCCTCCCCAGAGCAGACTCTGCTGGAGGAATTTCTGGAGAACAATTTTAAGTTAGTAACAGTAAGTGTTAAAAAAAGAAAAAGGGTGAATTGTGAGAAATGAAATGTTACTGTTACTAAGTGTTAAGGTGAAATACAGGATTAGGACAGGATCATTGAAGTCTCTTAAGGCCAAAAGGCCTGAGAATCGAATCATGTAAACAGTTGTACTAAGGGAAGCAGTGCTTTTTACATCAAAGTCCTGAAAAATACCAGAGAGGGTAAAAGTGGAGGGACAGTGGTAAAACTGTCACCTTCAGTGGAAGAGAGCAGGCAATTGATTACTTTACAACTGGCCATAATGAGCCTGGAGCAGTCCTATCTCATCCTCCCGTAAGATTTATGAAACAAGTTGGCATCAAGTGAGAGGCTCCAAGGCCAAGCTGCCCTGTTGAACTTTTAGAAGGAACTGCACATGCTTAATAGGTGCATGAATAGTAACTGACACACCTCTCATAGGTAATAGGCTCAATAGCATGAACATGAGATGTATGAGCGGGAGGGGGGACCATATCAAGGGGTAGTATGATGTAGGCCAGGCATGTCCAAAGTCTGGCCCAGGGACCAATTGCGGCCCGTTTTCAAATTTCGAGCGGCCCGCAGCCTCTTCTCCCTGCCGGCTCAGCCTGTCACTTATCCCCGCCGGCCGGCATTTTTCCCTTCACCACACAGCGGTTCCTGCAGCTGTCCCCTGCTGCCTCCTGCTCCTTCAAGGCTGGTGGTTATATTTCACCAGAAGATGGCAGTAGACCTGAGTCAGCACTCTCGCCATGTGACTCTTGTGACACAAGGCTTGTGTGCCCATTTCTAAAATGGCGACTGTAACTAAAAAAAGGAAAGTTGACAGCGAGGGCCGCCGCTTCCAGGACAAGTAGAAATTGGAGTATTTTTTTTACTGAAACACGAAACAACTGTGTCTGCCTAATTTGCCAAGAGACTGTGGCTGTTTTCAAGGAATTCAATATCAAGAGGCACTACCAGACGAAACATGCTAACTACAACAAGCTAACTGGGAACGAACGTGGTGAAAAATTGAAGGAACTGGAAGCTGCTTTAATGGCACAGCAGCACTTTTTCACAAGAGCCCGTGAGTCAAATGAAAATGCCACAAAGGTAAGCTACGAGGTGGCAACGCTGATTGCCAAGCACTGCAAACCTTTTACTGAGGGTGAATTTATTAAAGACTGCGTGATGAAAATGGTGGAGAAAATTTGTCCTGAGAAGAAGCAAGAGTTTGCCAATGTTTGCCTGGCTCATAACACTGTGGTACGGAGAATTGAAGACGTTTCATCTGATATTAAGAGACAGTTAGAGGTAAAAGGAGTGGAGTTTGACTTTTTTTCGTTAGCCTGTGACGAAAGCACAGATGCATCTGAAACCTCTCAGTTACTGATTTTTTTGAGAGGAGTGGACAATGACATGAACATGAGTGAAGAGCTACTTGACCTCCAGAGCCTTAAGGACCAAACAAGAGGAACAGAATTATTTCTGTTTGTTCTGCCATAGAGGACATGAAACTACCGTGGAATAAAGTCACTGGGATTATTATGGATGGCACACCTGCCATAGCTGGCGAGCGAAGTGGATTATCAACCCTAGTCTGTAACAAAGTCAGCGAAGGAGGCAAAGCTATAAAACTCCACTGTATTATTCACCAACAAGTTCTCTGTACCAAACATCTGAAATATGATCATGTTATGAAACTGGTGATGAAGGCTATTAATTATATTCACTCCAAAGCCCTGCGCCACCGCCAGTTTCAACAGTTTCTACTCGACATCCAGGCTGAATACAGAGATGTTGTGTATCACAACGAGGTAAGATGGCTCAGTCGGGGGTCTGCACTGTAGCGTTTCTACTCTCTTACGGAGGAAATTGGACAATTCTTGGCAAAAAAGGGACAACCGATGCCAGAGCTATCTGATCCTGTTTGGCTGGCTGATTTTGGATTTTTAGTTGATATAACACGACATCTGAATGTGCTGAACACAAGCCTTCAGGGGCAAAATGCAGTGGTAAGCCAACTGTATTCACATATCAAAGCCTTTGGGACCAAGCTGCTACTTTTCCAAAGGCACTTGTCACAAACGCAGCCCAATACCACACATTTCCCATCACTGCAGGAAATAATGACCAGTTTTCCAAAGAACAATATGAGTGCGCAAATAAGGAGGTATGAAGCAGACATCTCATCTCTGGCTGAGGAGTTTCAACAGCGCTTTCGGGATTTTGCAGCTATTGAAAAGGAGATCACGCTTTTTTCACCTCCTTTCTCTGTGGACCCTGATGACGCTCCAGACCACCTGCAGCTGGAGCTCATTGAGCTGCAGTGTGACACCGAGTGTCGCAGTCGGCACCAACAGCTCCCTCTTGTCAACTTTTACCGCCAGCTGGATAAAGACAGGTTCCAAGAGATTCGAACATTTGCTAAGAAAATGCTGAGCTTGATTGGTTCGACAGACTTGTACGAGAAGACATTCTGGGTTATGAACATTAACAAGAACCGCGTGAGGACGAGACTAAGCGACTTTCACCTGCGTGATATCTTGTGCATCAAAACCACTGTTTTTGAGCCAGACCTGGCCTATATAATGCAGTTGAGATCTCAGTATCACCCTTCACATTAGTGCAGTTATTTGTTTAGTCTTTCATAAAATAGTTCATTTGCATTTAATGTTAATGGTTCAAAGAATGTCAGGCTGAATGGTCGGCCCCCATACATTTTCACCTCACCAAATCTGACCCTCCTTGCAAAAAGTTTGGACACCCCTGATGTAGGTGGACGGAGAAGAATGTACCTTCTGAGTAGCCCAGCCAATGGGAGAAAAGAGGAAGGGTCTGCGAGCCGGGAAAAGGGAATAAAAGGAAATGTTTTGTGTGTGAACAGTGTGCTACCTGTGTGGTGGGCGCCCGCTCTTGCAAGAAGAATTAAACTTCTCTGCTTGTTACTTTGCCTCCATATCGTCACTGCTTTTTATTTTATTCCTGACAATTGGATTTTTATACTCCTTACATTATGACTTGACAAGCACATAACAGCAACAAATCTGCCTAGGCTCTGTCTGATTAAACAGCCTTCCAGAGTCCAGTGCCCTCCAGATGCATAAAATTATAACATTCATTAATTCTCAAGTGGGGATGGTTGGAGTTGCAGTGAGTCACTTCACATAACCACATAGTCTTTCTGTGCCATATTTCAGATATTGTGTGTTCTGGAGCATTGCTGCTTACATTGTGATTTAGTTATCAACTTAAATGAAACCAAATATAAAGGTAATAATTAATAAGAACATTAGATGAGCCTTGCAGGATCAAACCAAAAGTTCATCTATTCCAGGGTCCAGTTTGCAACAACTGTCAACCAGCTGCTTCAAAGCTGGGCATGAAAACAACAAGCACCCCTCTTTTTGGTGTCCCCTAGCAAATGGAGGCAGCGGTACACAGCTTCTGAACTTGGAGGTTCCAACAAGATAACTGCTAAAAATAAACTTTATTTAACTTTTCATAAGAACACTAGAGCTTGTCCTGCTGCATCAGACTAAATTTCCATCTAGTCTGGAAACTGTTTCCAACAGTAGCCAGACAGAAGTTTTCAGGAAGCTCAGCAAAAGGAAATGAACAAACAGTCCTCTTCCATTATTTTCATTCCCAAAAATTGATATTCAGCAGCAAACAAATGTACTACCATGGTTTATATAGTCAATTACATGCAAGACCTGCAACAAAGTGTTACTGTATGGAGCATTTCTATGCAGTGCCCTCTTCCAGGTTACTCCATTGTATTCTCCTCACTTGCATCCTATCAATCTATATTCAATGGCCACTAAGCATGCAAACATGTTTTGGGTTCCACCATGCAGAATTATTTTGTACTTCTGCAAACCAGATGATTTTAGGGTCCACAAAGGCTTCAATAGATATTGGTAATATAACAGATTCATTAATAATTCTATACTGTTCATTGGCAGCGTTCAAAAAGCACATGCCTGCAGCAAGAAAGAGTGAAAGAAAGGGTTATGGAGCCCCACATACATCTGATGGGACAGCAGAGTAGTGGCTACTCCTGTCCAGCATTGTGGAGGCTGAAGTTCAAATTGCCATCATAATTAATTTAGAAGAAATAATTATGTTTAAACCTCCCTTTTCTATCTTTTTTTAAACTTCTAATTATCCAGCCCTCCCCAACATGGTACCTTCCAAATGTATTATGACTACAACTCCCAGAATTCCCAGCCAGCTGTTATGGAAACTGCAGTCCAGTGCAATTGGTGGACCCCTCTTAGGGGAAGGCTCATCTTGCTTAACTTAGAGGGTTGCTGTGATTCTGTTTTCTCTTCAATGGCACCTTCTCAAAATGGGGAGAGGGAACAAGTGGGGTACTGCAGGGTTCAGTCCTGGACCCAGTGCTCTTCAACATTTTCATTAATGATTTGGTCAGGGAAATACAGGGAGTGATTATCGAATTTGCAGATGACACAAAACTGGGTGGGATAGCTAATAGTCTGGAAGGTAGAAATTAGATTCAAGGTGATCTTGTTAGATTGGTGTGCAGGGCTGAAAACAAGAGAATGACATTCAATAGGGACAAAAGCCAAGTTCTGCACCTAGGAAAAAGATACCAACAGCATTGTTACAAGACTGGGAATATTTGGCTCAACAATACCGCAAGTGAGAAGGATCTTGGAACAGTTGTAGATTACAAACTGAATATGAGTGAACAATGATGTGGCTGCAAAAAGGGAAAATGCTATTTTAGGCTAAATTAATAGAGGCATCAGCTTCCAAATCCTGAGAAGTACTAGTTCCCCTTTACTCAGCACCAGTTAGGTCTCATTGGGAGTACTGTATCCAGTTCTGGACACCAGTTTAAGAAAGATGCAGACAAGCTGGAAAAGGTTCAGAGGAGAGCAACGAGGAGGATCCAGGGAGTGGACACAATGAGAAGAGACTGTTTTAGTTTTTCTGCACCCTATGAAAACTGGGCATATTTACCTGGAGAAGACTGAGGGGTGATATGTTAACACTCTTTAAGTACTTGAAAGGCTGTCACAAAGAGGAAGGGCAGGATCTCTTCTCGATCATTTCAGAGTGCGGGACACTGAATAAAGGCAGATTCCAGCTAGATATCAAGAAAACTTTCCTGACCGTTAGAGCAGTACAACAATGGAACCAATAACTAGTGTCACAGTAGAGGCATTCAAGATGCAACTGGACAGCCATCTGAGGATGATTTAACTTGGTCTCCTGCACTGAGCAGAGGGCTGCACTCGATGGCCCTCTGGCTCCCTCCAGCTCTATCTTATGATTCCATGCCGATAACATGCATGGAGGGGAAGAATCACGTATGCTGCACTAAATACTTTAAAGGAACATATTAAGCACAAGGGGAGACACGACCCTGGATTACGTTCTCTTAACCACGGAGGAACATTTTTTAAAAAGAAAAAATATCTGTGTATGTGGGCTAGAGGGCAGTCACAGGCAGCAGACCTTCTGCCACCTCTCGGGCGTTGACAAGACGACCTTGAAATTGCTACTAGTGGTGTTGCCGCTGTCCCGACAATGGGAGAAGCCAGGGCACCTCACCGCAGATTCGCTGCAGGGGCTGAGGAAGAGACAGACCTCCCGACCGACAGCCCTGCCGTCCTCCCACCGGCCTCGCACCTGCCGCCTCAATCTATCCAGCAAAGCCGCCTGCACCTCGATCAGGTCCCGCAACTGCTGGAAAGCGACTGACGATGCCATTTTATGTTCGCGCTCTCGACCGCTAGCCTGCGCTGATTGGAAGTGCCCGCGCTTCCTCTTCGACCAGTGGCCAAACGAGACCGAAACTCTGGTCGCGCGAGAGTTCCTTCTCCAACGCCCCCCCCCCTCCCGCCCGGAAGAGAAAGCCGCGGTAGCGTTGTCGGGTTACCCAGCGTGGGACTGGCAGTTGCGCTTGGCTGCAGCGCCTGATTGGCTGCTGACCGTTCCGAAACGGAACGCGCTGACATGCTGTGCAAAGCGCAGGCTGGGAAAGACTCCTGCGGTTGCAGATTTTCCGCGCTAGCTGAGCGGTGAAAGTGATGTGCTGCCCAAAGCGTATATTCACTTTGATCGAGCTGCTGGGGAAAGGGTGGCCGCTTGTACATCGGCAAAAAGAAAGGGAGGCTAATTTGTACAAAATGCGCACGCTCGCGCGCACACACACATATGCGCAAATTTAGGACTAGTCGTTAAAATGTTAATAGGTACATAGTGCATAGCAACATAAGCATGTTGGGTGACCTGTGTGACTTGCTTGGTCTGCCTTCCAGGTAGATTATTCCTTTTGCTGATGGTTCATCTTTAACAGGTACTTGGCTTGGACAACCTTTCAAAACAAGATGCCTTCAAAATAAGTGGACAGTATTCTGACAGCCTTTCATAGGTAATTCTGCCCTCTGTAGTAACTGATTTCGCAGCTTCAAGTATGAGAAGGGTGACAAAAAGCTGAAATTTGAAGTTTAGTAAATAGGTGTTGGCAGTGATGTACCTACTAGATATCCACTTTAATGAATAATTTTATTAGTTACCATATAACTACAGTATATACTTTTAAATGAATAGTAAGACAATGCAACAAAAAAGATCAAATGGACAACAAAGCTGTGTCCGGCTTTTAAAAAGCAGTGAAATGGTTCACAAGGAAATGTGTGTAAAAAGTGTTATTTCAATTTTTCAAACCCACCAATAACTAATACTACCCCCCCCCAAAAAAAGATTGCTGCATGCTGTGGAATGCTAATCTCCAATCTCTATTTTAATATGCAAAACTGGCTCCAGAGCACCTTACAAAGGAATGGGATTTGGATGGGAAAAAACAGGACTTTTCCCTTGTCCATTATCTTATCTCTGTCTGCCAATCTGATATATCCACTTGATGGCTCTTATTCAGACTCTCATTATAGTTTCAGACTCAACGTGTCCAGGCTAACTTTTCTTCCTAAGGCTTTCTCACTTCTCCATATTTATCCTATTCATGAGACAAGCAACCATGACTTTATCTTCATATGGAGCAAAGGAGGGAGAAGATTCAATCAGTTTCCAAGTTGTACAGCTTCTTCTTGTACAATACTGCAAAAATACACCTACCTGTTCTTTAATCTCTTGGTTATTTCCTGCCTTGACTCCAATAATTATTTTTCCTTTTGGCCCACTGACAAAATTATTCTTTGCCCATGTGACACTCCTCCTTGGATCCCTTCACTGTCTTCCTGTCTTCCATAGTCTGCACAAATGCCGGTCCTTATTTTGAAAGGTATCCTTTGTCTCTTTTCTGCTTAAGATGGCCAATATGTCATTTTCTTTTTCTGTTTTCACTGTGTCCCTTTATGACATTGGGCTTTCACAACATGGCAAGCCATCATGATTTTTTTCTTTCTGTTTCTCCACAGACTGCCTTTTGTGATCTCCAGATAGTGGCATCTGTTCCAAAGCATCCAAGTAGCCCATTTGAGGCCTGTGATTGGTTTTTAACCTCCTTTTTTAAAAATTATGTGCAAGAAATTTGTGCACATTCTTTCCATGCAGAAGGGGCTGGCCAATAGATAATTTCCCTTGCAGTGTGAACTTCTATTTCTTTATTAGTCTGACTTGACTCTTGAATCTTTCCTTGAATCTTTTCTACCTTTCTTAGGACTCTAGGTGCCTGGGAAGGTGGGAAAATGCAAGCCATGCATTGTATAGGAACACAAAATGGATTTTAACAGAAACATTCAGGATTATTTTCATAGGGCAATTTCATAAACATGTGTGTATGTCCCAGAGGCATATGTGTACATCTCATAAACCTATATGTATGTCCCAGTCAAAAAACCCTTTTCAAATTTCTTGCATTTAAGAAAAGGTAGCAAACTAGAGGCAACCTTTCCAGTATGTTGCTTTGGTATTTTGCAGGTGCTGAAACTGTCAGAGATTATGAAAGGAAGAAAAAAAAGGGGGGAGTGAAGCTGTGTCAAGCAAAAATGGCTTGCAATCAATATCTGTTGTTTGCCAGGAGGATGGCAAGTAGAAGAGGGGCCTTCTCAGTGACTGCACCCCATTGATGGAATAATCTTCAAACAGCAGCTCTCCAGGCACCTTCTTTACAATTCTTTCAGTGC
The DNA here is from genome assembly GCF_004798865.1 of Varanus komodoensis. Taxonomy (NCBI): domain Eukaryota; kingdom Metazoa; phylum Chordata; class Lepidosauria; order Squamata; family Varanidae; genus Varanus; species Varanus komodoensis. The sequence continues at coordinate 6,880,566 of NW_025336010.1, read as the reverse complement.
CAGGCAAAAACACTATTTTCTAGGTATTTGTATAACTGATTTGAATTGGAATTGAAATGTTAGAATGCTTTATATTTTTTAATTTACATTGGCTTTTAATTCTCACGGTACCATTTAAACTCTCAGCTGTATATTATATTGTATATTATACTGTTAAAGATTGTATTTATGTTAGTGTTTGTTTAGATCATTGGTTTATTGTCACATTATATTGTTGTCATTGTTATTCTTACTGTTTTGATTCTTTGTGTTTTGTAATCTGCTCAGAGAGTCCTGCTGGACTTTAGATCTGCAGAATATACATTTAATAATGAATGGATGTATGAATGAATGAATCCTGGACTATTGATCTGCAGAATATACATTTAATAATGAATGAATGAATCGAGGTGGAGAAGAGACAACATGGTGGCTTTAGCTATCATATTTCCTGATAGACAGGGTGGAGAAGCGTGGCGGTGGGGGGGCACAAACAATGGTGAGCTTGATTACATGTGAGCTTTGCCATGGATTGCTGGTTATTCACAGAGTGGCTCAGAGTAACATGGGAATGTGCCCATTGCAAGGCTGAAATTGATTGCTGTCAAAAAAGAAAATCTGTCATAGGAAGTCAATGGTAAAGATGTTGCTCAAAACAAAGGTAATCTGAATGTAAGCAAGGTTTAATATTCATATCTTTTATTTCATTTCTTAGTTCCATACACCACAGCTACAGTTGTCATCTTCAAAGATAAGGGATGCATTACACTTAATTTTATGGTTAAAAAACCCCACCCACCCACACACACAAACAAAACATTGTTTCTCAGTTGATGGGTGCAGTCTTGAAATACTGCTATACTCACACTGAAAAAAGCTGAGGCCAAAGTAATAGAGAACTGTTTACTTTAAATCCACTAATCACCCTAAGCCAAGATATTTCCATATTTTCTTTACTTTAGATAAATACTAGTCATCTGGTGTAATGTTACACACCTAAATGGTTTCTGAAAAATGAACTGTACAATAAGTATTCAATGCAATGATATAATTACCATATTGCCAATGCTGTATATTTACATTCAGAAAAATAAATCTCACTGAGCAACATAAATAAACAAGGAAATAAATAAGAATATTAAGCTGGTGTTTGATGTGAAATAAATAGTACAAATAAAGGTCCATTTTCAGATCTCATGCACACCTGAAGTACATTTTAAATACACTGTTTCACAAAAGATAAAACAGGTCTTTATGTTACAATCTGCTATAGATCTCCTATAGTCTAAGTGGGACCAACTAACAAAATACACAATTTTATATATAAAAGTTCAGGATGCTTCTTTTCCTGCAATTTGCAACATGGTATTCTGTAAACTCTTATTACTAAAGCAGGGGATGTATCACTTTGGTTAAAATCCAGTGTCAAATATTATCTAAAAGAACCATCATCTCTGAAATGTAATTTAAGGACACAATCTTACGCATTTCGCAGACATTTCTCTGCCTAAACTTGCATAGAATTCTGCCCTAAGAATATTCCTAAGCACATATTATGTAGGAATATTTATTTTAACTTGTAGCTGTGCAAGTACAGTTAAAATGAAACACCGGGGGTCAGAGGAATGTGCGATAACGTGGGGGACAAGATGATGGATAAACCATCCTGGCCGAAATTATAGATGCTAAACACATCTGTTAGTAAGGTGCTATTTTGGTGACCTGTAGAGGTGTTTCAGGGTGCACTTTGTTACAAACATCTAATTAAATCACCATACTGGATTTAGGATAAGGTAAAACAAAGAGGGTAGGACGGAAGCGATCCAGTGAAAGTAAGTGAATGCATTTCTTGCTAAAAATTACAGTGAACCTTCATTCCCCAGGTGGTCCTAATGGCCAAAATTTGATCCTTGGTTCATTAAATATAACTAGAAGGATACACCTATAAAAAAGGGCTACATTCCTGGGTTTCCTGGCTAGGATAAAACCAGCCTGTCCCCATCTGTCAGCCAAAGAAAGCTAATGCACTAATGCTTGGTTTCCTCTTCCTTTTCCCTTCTGTATCTTGCCTTTTGAAATGTGGACTAGGACTGTCCTATCTTTTAATCTCTGTGCAATGCTTTGAAAGTTTGACTATTACAACAACAACAACAACAACAACAACAGTAACATTAATACTAATACATCCTTGAGGACTCATGTTTCCAAGTTTTACTGAAACAGACCAGCGACAGATACAAAAATGGAGAATGAAGCAAATCTTGTTCCTTCTATCTAAACTTTATGTGCAAGTCTAGTAGACAGGAGCTTCAGATAAATAAGGGAATGACAATGAAAGATGCCAAGAATTTACTGATCTGACATTGAATGGGCTCTATGTTCATGGCAAGAACAGTGAGCATGATGGCTGTGTTCCTAGAAAGCATGTGCTTGGCACTTGAATGGCAGCAAAGTAGCAAATGAAGACTGTTGCCAAATGTAATTAAACCTCCAAGGAATTATTAACATTTAAAAACTGCTAGGCCTTGGAGGCAAATGTACCATACGTGTAACAGCAAGTGTTGCCTCTATGGTTCGATTCATACAGCTCTGCATACATGATGAAAATACTGTTCAAAGTTTCCATATTATGCTTTTCCTATTCGTTGCAAAAGGAAAACAGAGCAAATTTGAAATTCCTACTAATACCATATACAATGTGTCAGTACCACTCACTACTTATACCTCTGCAAATTAGCGACTCCTTTGTATTTCTATGAGATTGGAGAGCTTTTCACAGTTCTCAAGTCTTACAGATTCTGCTTTCTGTTTCAGACGCTCATCTCTGTAAAGCTTCGCCAAATTAGATAACTCTGACTCTAAAAAATGAAAAATACAGTTATGCTTAGTTTTGGCCTTGAATATATTTCAAATTGTGGATTGTTTTTAATTAACAAGTAGAGTCCACTAGAGTGCATTGATGTTTTTTCCTGTATTTTATATTATTTATTGCTACTTCCGCATTAACAGACTCTACCAAATTATGAGTGCTCTTTGAGAATTAAGAAAGTAATATATCTAGATTTTAAAACAATATGCATATGTAGAATGCATAAAAAGGAGCACAAGAATACTTACTTTGTTGTTTTTCTTTCCTGCAGCTATTCTGGATATAATCAATATAATCTTTTTCAATGTGTTTTTCAAGTTCTTCAAGTTCTTTACCATTATAGTTATTCTCAAAGTTTTTATCAACATAGTAAGGCACCTGCAGGTTCTGCGTTTCTCTAACAACAGTGTGCCCTAGAGTCCTGTATAGGTAAATAAGTAAAGAAGAACACTCCTGCTTAGAAACAGATCTGAAAAATACATTTTGCCATATTAATATTTCTATTCAAAACTTACTGTCTTCACAAAAAAAGAAAAAATATCAAAGCAGCAGTTTATTGTTATTTATTTAACTTCTGTATCACCTGACACATCTATATACCTGAAGCTCTCTGGGCTGTTTACATTATTTCTCCTTTGTCTGGAAATGCTCCACAACCTTCCATCTTGTAATGGTCTTGTAATGTCCAGAAACCTAACCTGCTATTGCAGTATTATTTATTGACCTGATTTATACACCTTATAAGTTTCAAAGTGGTAAACACAGACTATCATAGAATCAAAACTGCTATAAAACATAACAATGATGTACCTACCGAGTAATAAAAAATAAACACTGATTAAACTCCATGCTGTCCTGTGCACTACAAACCATCGCTGGCTGTACCATGAATCTGAGAAAGCCCGAATAAAGATACATTTTTGAGGCTATGCCTGGGCGTCAGAACTGTGGGGGCCTTTCCACTAATAATAGGTAACTCATTCCAGAGGATGGGAGCTGTAACATTTTAATGCTAAAGGGATCCTCAAGAAACCTCAGGAGCATGTGGCACTTCAACAATTTTCACTCTGAGTGATCAAAAAGATCAGTCAGGGACTCAGGGGAGATAACCAGGTCTCAAGTTGCTTAGGGATTTATGCATTAAGAACACATTAAAGTTGGCCTGGTAGATTAATCTTTTAGGAAAGGTGTGATTTGACTTGCTCTTGGAAACAGGCTTCCAAGCAGGACTAAGGAAAGCCCCAGGTAAAGGACATTAGATCCTCCTAAATAGCTGCAAATACAGCCAAAAAGGATTACAGCTTTTTCAGTATTATGACACATTGATACATTGGAATCACATTAATTTCTGGAATGTATAGAACTAAAGAATTTGGAGCATAAGCAAAAGTAAGAGGGGACATGACTTGGAGGAACATTAAAATGATGTACGTAGCTTTTTATTATTTATAATGATGATAATATACTTTACTACATTCCTTTCTTCTAAATCAAGCAAATAAGTTTTTTAAAGCCAACCATCTTTTACAAAGCTTATAGCCTCCTCCTCTAACCCTAACCCTGTTTAAAGTAGTTACTTAGGAGATAAGTCTTTTGTTACCAGTTTTTATTTAATCTTAATTGGCATAAAAACACTGAACAAATCAAGCTACTTTTAACATCTTGCTAACTGTATTTCATCAGTTCTTATGTATAAATTAGCTCTTCTGTCTGAGTAGTACCCAACATTGTAGATGTCAGTTGAGTATTCCAACTATTATAATTATTTACTTTACATTTATAGCCTGTCTTTCTTCCTTGTACTCAGGGAGACTGATGTTCTCTTCCTCTCCGTTTTATCCTCACAACACCCTGTGAGGTAGGGTTGAGGTAGGCTAGGCTGAATTTCCATGACTGGCCTGAAGTCACCCAGTAAGCTTAATGGGCATGTGGAGACTCGAACTTGGATTTTCCAAGTGCCAGTCTAACGGTCTTACCACTATACCACACTGGTTCTCACTGCATTTGCACTGAGGGTTAGTTCTTCACCTAACAGACTCAGTGAAATTAATGCTACTTAACTTAGGCCAACAGTGGGTATACGCCAACACAACTATTCAAACATTCCACCCTGCCTTAATATATGTGTGTGTTTATATATGCTTTCTGCAGAGTACTCAATATATGGTTTCTGCAGAGTACTCAGAAACATCTAGTTCTTGTTACAGCTACAACCAACACCCTGTGGGTCTCCTTTCTACAGGAGAATTAAGTTCCCTGTTGGAAAATGCAGGACTATGAGAGTGCCTTTTCCACTGTAATCAGCTTCCTAATTTAACTGCCCTTCAGATAAAGCAAACTCCAGGCTGTCTCTAACAAGGGGTTGATCTTCACAATGGAAAGGTTAGTGTGAGAAAACCCTTAGGACCCCCAAACCAGGTTCTTCCAGAAGAACAAAGAAAAGTATCCAGACTTACGATTTGAAGAGGCTGTAAGGTGGATTAGTGGCCATTAACTGAGTTACTACTGACACAATTAATATGATAAAGACTGGCAGTAACTGGATGAATGCTGAGTAGGAATTCTGGAAATGAGAACAATGGTTAGGCAAGTGTATAAATGGCAGATGGAAGGAAACTGAAATCACAAAGGTAAAAATATAGGGTTGCATCAGGTGTTAGTTGTACTTTGAATAGACCCACTATAGTACTTAAGTCAGTCAAGCACTGGATACAACTCATAGTCCCCTGAGAAGAGATGTTAGCTGGCTATTTGACTTGGAACTAGATTGGTCATTATAGTTTAAACTAACTAATACAGAGTACTTTTGATCAAGGCTCTTTACTCTGATACAAATTACATAGAATTGTAGATGAGTAGAGTTGGAAAAGGAATGAAGCTCATGCGAGATCTTGAGCTGCCCATTCCCTTTGAACTTCATGGCCTTCCTGCAGTATAACAAGGGACAATTCCAGAGTGTCTTGGAGCATGCTGGATACATGTATGTGCTGAATACACAGGAACAATGCAAAATAGTGAGGGAGGACGCACAGCTATTCAGCAAGGCACAGATCTGTATTCAGTACATATGCAAATTTCTGCCAGATCAACCGAACATCCAGCTTGACCCCATGAACATTTTGCCTAGGTGCTAAGAATAAATCTCACTGGCTTCTAAAACGGCTCATATATTGCACATTATAAGCAATGCTGGCATTCTTTCTTAAGATAAGCAACACAGAGGATCTCTTTGTGGGCGTTCATTACAGATTCCCTTGCCCAAGTACCTGTGGTCTAGTCTCTTCCTCCTCTTCCTCATGCACCCAAGTCCTCTCATGTCTGTTTCGCTGTTGATAGCATGGGGGATCCACCGATGAATTCGAAAACATGTGTATATTGCCTGGGTTGAAAAGTAACAATACAAAAGTAAAGGGGCTATTTTTAAGATTAATGAATGTCCCATCCCTATGAGATGCAGGAATAGCTGCTTACTCCCATCATAAGAATCTTAGTTTTCATTTGTAAAGTTAATTTCTAGTCTTTGCTGATTGCAGAATCAACTATTATTATTTAAAATATTTCTCAGCCAACTTTCAGGGCAATTATAAAACACGTGATAAAAATCAATGTGGTCTTGGAATCATACTGCAAACAGCTATACAAACACTGAGCCTGTAATGGGATAATAGGACAGTTTGGCACAAATAGAAGGGCTCCTTCTGTTCATGGAAGGAGCTCCAAACCAGGAGACTCTTACTAGGAAGAGGGAGGGAGAGGTCTCTGCCAACCCCCCTTTTCTCTTGGGCCATCTCCCACCCTGTTCTGGTAGAGTTCCAGTTCCCCGGAATAGGGGTTCCCCACTATTTTGGGTCACTGGACACATCTGGCATTTTGAAGAAGCATTATGGGTGTTCTAAAAGTGGCTGCCATGAGAAGGGCTTGCCTATATATAAACGGCTACAGTGGTAACTGCAGCCAGTCACAAGCCATTTATTTCCCTGAAGGCAATCTGGGGATAAAAGAACTGTAAGTTGCTTGAGTTTCTAACTGCAAGGCAGAGGTGGGGTCTGAATTGCAAAACACAGAACAACTCTTTTGAACCCTATCCTACCCTCATTTAGATGGAAGTGAAAAAAATCCCAAACTTCAGAAGAGACAGAGAGCCTGGTAGGCACAAACATCACATTGGAGATACCAGGACTGGAGTGTAGTTTCAGGGGCACGCAGGAGGGAGCTGTTGCTCACCATGTAGATGGCCCCTGGTTCAGTACCCAGCTCCTCCATGTAGGGTTAGGGAGGAACCCTCTCTGGAACTCAGGACAGCCACCAGGGGTTATAGTGTTGAAGATAGGCTAGATGGAGCAATGATCTGACTCAGTATAAGGCACCTTTCTCTGGAATGGGGTATTTGCAAAAATCCTTTCCCTCTGAGGGAGCAACTCATTGGTGGAGTTTACTCATGGAGCTTGGGACCAAGCCCCCAAAGGCAAAAAGGGAAGCAATTCCTGTGTAAACATACATGATTATATAACAGTTTGTCTTCATTTTTAAACACAAGGCTGGCATCACAAGGGCCCCAGACCACCATCATTGGTGGAATAAGGCAGGAGTCATTCTATGTATTGGCTGGATCCTGTCTTTGGCTGAGCATCTCAAATATGAAGTATGACTTGGTTTAGTAAGATGAATGCACATATAGCAGTCTTCCCCAACCTGATCCCTTTCAAATGTTTTGGATCACAACTCTTAGCATTCTGACTACTGGTCATGCTGGCTGGGGCTGATAGGACAGTAATGCAAAACATCTAGAAGACACCAGGTTGGGGAGGGATTTTTAGATGTACTTCAGGAAAGCTGATTCAAACCTTTTCATCATTGACCAGGTTCATCAGTGTATACTGGTCAAAACCAAAGCAGCATCACATCTTAGAGGCTCACACTAGTACCGCCAACCAAGAAAACATGGCTAGACAGTGTTTTTCCAACTTCTTGAGAGCCTGAAGTGACCACAGATGCTGGATGTTTGGAGTGTCAAAAAGTAACAGAATTTGAACTTTTATTAAATGGCTTTACTATGGGTGGGGTGAACCTAGAGTCTTGCACAGCATCTGTTAAGAGCTGTACTGGTTACACTTTAAAGCACACCTTGAAAAGGAACACTCACCTGTAGGGAAGTTTCCTCCAAAAAACATATTAAATATTTCTTCAGGTGTAATGTCTGCTTCAAACTCTCTATAATAGCTATACTGCTTGGGTACGTTGGTATAAAAAGTCTCCTCTTCATCTCCAAATTGATCATACTGTGATCTCTTTTCAGGGTTGCTTAAAACTGCAAAAGCTGTGCCTATGGCTGCAGGTTGGAAGAAAAAGAGGCCGGGAAAGGTTGTACTCTCATCACTGGTCATGCTGACTGCAATCTTGTCTTAATGCCCAACTAGCACAGGACTGCAATGGGTGAAGTGTTTTACAGAGCAATTCTCTGGCCCCTAGATAGCATCTGGGGTGTGATAGGATGCTGCAGATCTTCTCCTTTGCACTTGTAGAGAATGCTAAAATAGCAAAGGAAGACATCCTAATGTAACTCTTCCTCCCGCTGACCCAGGCACTGCAGAAAATCCTGCAGTGACTCCACTTTCTGAGATAATTGTAAAGGGCAGGTGGTGGTAGAAAGGTGGCATGCTGTGGGGAAAGGGAAGGAAATGCTTGGATCTGCAAGATCCAGAAGGCTTTTAACAACTGCGCCAACCCCAGGAAGATAAGGAAGCTAGATGGGTCAAAAGGAACAGGAAGCTGTAAAAGCCTATTGGCTTGTCTGGCTCTTGCTGCCAGGGCCTAGAATAGTCAGAGAGCTCCAAATTCATAGCCCTCTATCTAGTGACAGAGCAACCCATCGGTTCTCTCTCTTAGGAACATGGACAGAGAAGGCCTGACACAAAGACTTTTCAGTAAAATGAGAGACAGCCTTAAAGTTATAGAAAACGTCAGAACATGTTAGCAAAGAGGTAACTTCTGGTACCACACTAGTGACAAAACATTTGCATGCCATTCTTCTTCCAAGATACCTGGGATATGAAATTAGATCTGTAGAATCTGAAATTAGATCTGTAGATCACCCTATATGCCATCCTTCTCAATTGCTTGGATTATCTCTATAGCAAATACACTTGCTGCATTTGAGCAACTATGTTATAGGATACCTACACCTTAAACCAACTAATATTTACCAAAACATCCACCACCAAATTCAAAATCTTTGGAAAATTCCACCACATGTGGGATAATGTACCCATGTTCACATAAGTTCCATTAGTTACCAGATGCAGTTGTCATGATATGACCTACTCTGTTGGGAGAAACTGACATTAAAAGAGCTTTGATTATTGTTCTTTTAAATATGCAGAAATCCTCAGTCAACGCATTTAAATTCTTACTCCAAGCTATTATATATCCTGGGTAAGGGGCTCATTAACACAATGGTATTGATTATTGACAATCATACCCACAACAGAGCATTCACAAACAAGACCCTCCAATACAACTGTTTGTAGGCAAATTTCTGTTTGCAGCTACTAGAACCAACATATAGAAATTGCTCTTTAATTTCCATTTTCATTGTTAAACAGAGCACAATCCTGCTTTTACACTCCTTGACTGCCTCATCCAAACCCACTCACATACCTTTAAATGCATCTGTTGCTCCTGGAGCACAGTTCTTGTCTGGGTGAAATTTAAGGGCAAGTTTTCGGTAAGCTTTCTTCAATTCTTCATCTTTTGCATCCCTTCCAACGCCTAGAATCTCATAGTAATTCTTACTGTTCTTTATTCTACAAAATAGGCACAATTATTTACAGAAAGTTTCTTACTTAGATTCCCAAGTGCACTTTGAAATAAAGCAAGGAAAATGTAACAGCAGATGCAAGTTTCTTCTTTTATGGTTGATTGCAGCTTTTTTTGGGGCATTGGAAACACCCAAACATAAGTCTGATGATGTGGGGGAAAGTTCCACAAATGCCCTTTACAGATTGTTCTTGAAATGTCTTAGTAGGAAACCTTATGAGAGAGCAATCAATCTCTCATATTGGGAGAGGGGGAGGGGGAGGAATGGGAGTGAGTATGGCTGGATACTAGAGAGATGGAAGAGAATTCAGGGAAGGAGGGGTCAGATCTGCTACATTGCATAGTTGGAGAGCATCCTTCAATCCCTGTCCACTAAATTCCCCTTCTACCCTGTCAAAAATTTTACCAACCCTAGAAAGCTGCTGTGGTAGTGGAGGGAGAATGATGTTCCGATCTGCAGGTCTGAGATTGGAGTTTAGTCTCCCACCTTGGATCTGGGAATCTGAAAAACCCTGCGGTGCCTCAGACAATGGCCAGGATTACACCTTTTTCTACTGAAGAGGCATTTTAATGCTGACTCATTGGGATACTTTAGCCATCACTCAGCTTCTTTATGGAGAAGTGGCTGGTTTCTGCTTTATTGCATATTCTATTTTGTGTCAGCAATTTTGTTCATGCTGCTGAATGCCACCCTAGTATCTGGAAGAATAAAGGCATTTTGAAAATATTTTAATCAACAGTACAATGAATAAAGCAGCTTCAACTGATTTATTGCCTATGCCATTTCCTGGAAAAAAGGGAACTAACAATGTGGTGATCCATGTCCTGGCGATCCCCTCTAGCATGCTCTGCATGGGCTTTCCCTGAAGGTAGTGTGGAAACTACAACTGTGTATAATCTGTGCACTAGCCAGATTACATTTATTTATTAGATTTATATCCTCCTTTTCTCTTATGAACTCAGAGTGGCTTACATCATTCTTCACCTGCTGCTTTTACTCTGGGCTGAGCATCTGTTACTGGCCCAGAGTCACCCAGCTGGCTCCATGGCCTAGAGGGCAGTAGAACCCAGGATGCCTGAGTCCCAGTCTCACACTCTTAACCATGACACACTGGCTCTCACTACACTATATAATACCTGTTTTTAAGAGCTCAACTGCTTGCTAATCTACTTGCAGTCTAACTTGCTCTTCAAATCCTTTGCAGCAAGGGCCACAACTGCACTTGACCTGGCAAGTGCTCTGCTCCACCCTGCTGAGCATCATGAGAGAAGCTACAGCTTCCATCCTAGTGCTGGAGCTAGGGAGGGGGCAGGGATTATCCCCACTATTGGGATGAATAACTGAATGAAAATGGTGTTCACCACATGCACTTTGCTATGGCTCTTTGTGGTTGCATTTTGCCAACTTGTATAGTTCTAAAATCCAACATTTTAAAAACAACAGCAACAGAACAAAACATCTGTTCCTGCATCTTTGAATTAAGTACAATGATATTTGCTTATCAAATTGGCTTCTACAGAGAATGTTTCCACTTTTGCAATCCAGCTCTTTACTTTTCCAGAGTGCATTTTTAAGGCTATCAACCATTTAAAAAGCCTTTAGCTGATTAATCCTTAAATATAAACATACATTTTACCAAAGCTTAATTTTGGCTTTTTGAGACTTTGAAAATAGCATAGAAGACGCTTAACATTTAATAAACAAAACCCACCACTTATTCTTAAAACACCATTTAATATTGTTTCCTTCCTAGAATCAAAACAGACTTTTAAAAAAGTATCTTTAATTAGCAGTCTTAACAATTAAAACTGTCCTCTAATGATCAGCTGAAGAAGGGCTTCTGAGTAACACAATGACCAGAAGTGATGGGAGAAGCAGCAGTCTTAATGAGCTGCCCCACATAGCTCTCCACCCACCCAGTCCCAAATGTCACCAGAAAGGCTTAAGAGGAAGCATCTTGTCCCAAAGCAATGGAGGAAGAAACAGATTAAGCTTGAACTCAAAAGGGGAAAAGAAATAGAGGCAACCCCCCCCCCCCTGCAAAGAACAGGCCAGGCCCAAATGACAAGAGGTGCAGTACAAACTACATCTGGAGCTGATGTATACCTATTCATCTGGTCCTCCTAATCAAGAATTGCCATCAGCCTTCCCCATCCTGGCACCAATCCATTCCCTTATATCTTTTCAGATTGTAAACCTGGGAGCAAGGCCTGTCCAGTTATTGATTTTTGTAAGCTGCTCTCGGTGTCTTTTAACTGATAGCCAAGAAATAAATGCTTTGAAAGAACAAACAAAGCATTGCCAGTTAGATTTACAGGTTGCATGCTTAGTCAAGAGAGATTTTCTATTTACCTTTGCACCCCAAGCAGCTGTTCCTTTGTATAGGTTATGCTTCCTTCCCCAGACATGGATGGACTTCTTCCACTGTCACACACATGCTCCTTCTTCATCCTCATACAGTCAGTACAGCCACAGCAATCAAAGTTATCCCTCACTTCCTCTGATGGGCATGGATTTCTTCTGAGTTCATCAATTAATGCTGCAAAGAAAGATGCCTCTTTTTGTATATTAACCAGAGGGGAGCATATTAGAACACACACAAACTTCACTATGAAAGGAAAAGGAGAAAAGGTCATATTACTATCCATCATAAACTACATAGCAACACACAAGATGAAGGATACTCATAGCTCATTAGCCTTTTTCTAATAGTGACCACCCAGCCATATGCTTCTTCACAGCATGCAGGAGGGCATGAAGATACTTCTTCTGTGCTATCTACAAAATTTCGTGCAACTCACATTCAAAGGAATATTTTCTCTGAACCAGTAAGTTCTATTTAGCAATCACCAAGAGAACTGCCCAAATGGTGGTCTTGTGTTCAAAGGGTAAACAAACAAACAGACACTGTTGTTTATACTACAAATCACTATGGGAATCTCTGTTTTCTTATTGTGATGTCTTACACTGCACCAATAATTTTCAACTTGCAGTTTTAAAAGTTATGCGAGTACTAAGTAACTAGAAAAAGTATTTAGAAACCAAGAAAACAACAGCTTAAAGCCATCACTCCATAATTTGCTGTGTTGCTTCATTCTAACAATTAGCATCTTAATTAAAAACAGTTTTCCTTTCAAGGCAGCTTGCTATAGAGGTAGTGTTACATTATGGTTAGAGTGCTGAACTAGGGTTCAGGAGATCTGGATTTTGGTCCCAATCAGCCACAAAGTTTATTGGGTGAATCTGAGCCAGTCACAGACTCTTAGTCCCACCTACTTCACAAGGTTGTTGTTGTGAGAATAAAAAGGAGAGGAGAACATTGTAAGTCATCTTGGCTTCCTTCCAAGAGGAAGAAAGGTGGGATATAAATGTAATGTAATATAAATAACAATAATAGAGTAGTTGTAAGGCATTAATATTTGAAAAGGGTTAGAATTGCAAGGGAAATACAACAAAAGCTTCCAAAATTATCATCATACTGAACTTTGGGCCATTTCACACATGCATGCATATCACTTGATTTCTCAGCATTTGATGACTATTCATTTAATATGTGGATGCTGCTGAAATCCCATGTCTTGAAGCAATATAGAAATTCTGTCTTTAACCAAGACACATGTATGCTGCTTGATGACCACTTGTTTCTAGAAGTCTGTCAGCGATATTTAACATACATTGACATGAAATGGATATGAAATGGATACAAGGACCTGTTACTAAAATCCAGGATTCAATCTAGTTCAGCTTTCCCCACTGTGGTGCCTTCCAGATGCTTTTGACTCAATTCCATAATCCTTGAGTATTAGTCATGCTAGCACAGGTTGATGGGAATTGTACTCCAAAACATCCAGAAGGCACCATACTGTAGAAGAATGATCTAGTTTCTTCTTTTCTGTCTGGCATAGTTGACCTTAAACTGCTTCTCATACATTTTACACTCCTATTCGTCCTTCTCCAGAAATGAGGATAACTTCCATTTTCAATTCCATCCTTGCTACCTCTTACCCTGTTGCACTATCAGCCTATTCAGTCCTGTAATCCACTCCAGCTCTACATAATGTCAGAAACACCAGAGGGGCAGTTGTGCTAGTCTACCTATTTGAACAAAAAGAAAGGCTTCTGTAACATTTTGAAAACTGCCCAGAGGGTCCTGGTTGGGGCTACTGGATGCAGCTTTATAAATCAAACGAACAAATAAATACATAAAACTCTTTTTTTCCATAGTGGTAGAGGCTGTTGCAGGCCAAATGCATGAAGTGATGTCCTTAGATTTCAAATGCCTGTGCATGCACAGGTAACGGAAAATACTTCAAAAAGTAAAACCAAAAGTCCGTCAAAACTGAGGGTAGCATTAGGCTGTGACAGTTCTATACAAAACCCCAACATATGCAAGCTTTTCATTTTTTGCAAGTAAGCTTAGCATAGAAGTGTGCCAGCCCTAATGCACTATTTTTCTCTCTGTACACCTCTGCCCACTAGACATGCTATCCCATGCTTGGAAATTTTGGGATGTCAAGCGTACAGAAGTAGCTTCAACGATGAATAACACAGCAACAAGAATAATTTTGACAAATTCCTCCGAGGAGAGATTCTGTCACAATCACTTGTCAAGTCTTCAAGGAGCCGCCAGGCTCATTTTTGCGGATATCACACAGCCTTCCCCGCGCTCGGCCGATCTCCACTCCTAAGGGTAACTCGCAGCTCCGCCTCAGTTCGCCCAAGCTCTGAAAGCATCACCAGCAAGAAGTTACCTTCAGCCCACCGCTCCCCCGGGCTCAGCCCGGCCATCTTCCATCTGCTGGGTGGGAGGAACGGCTGGCAGGGAGAGGCGACGCCACGCGATACGGGACTTCGACCGCAGGGCAACCTGGGTGTTGTAGTCTCCGCGTATTGGAGGCCTCCCCGAGCTACGTGCATTCACCAAGAGGAAAAGGCTAGGGATTTACGCCATTGGAAGAGCGGAGGGAGAAAAGTGTGTATTTCGGAACGGGCTGCTGCGATAGCATAGCTTTCCCTTGCCACATTTCTTCCCAAAGCTGAGATGGCGCTCCCCATAGAGACGCCAAAGAGCGCAAGCGATGCCTCCTTCCCCGTCCATAGAAAGTCTAGGCTAGAGCGATGCTCGATTGAATGCCGCAGTTCCGAACTGTGAGGCGCGCGGTGAGGGGAGGCGCGGGGCGGAGCAGGCGGGGCGGGGAAAGAGCGCAAGTGCCATTTGTGCGGCATTTTGCGTCTCTGTGAAACACCTTGACTTGGATGTGACTCTCCAGCTTTCTTTGGCCGACGAGAATATAGATACACGTAGTATTTCCATTGCTGCAAAATATGTAGACAAAACTCATACCTAGCCACAATTTTTCTACTGACGTTGAGGGGGTGGGGGGGGGCATCCTAAGGCTTGGCACCTCTTTCAGTTTTTCTTTCTTCTTGTATTAGGGAAAAAGATGAGGGAGGGACCTCCTATCTCATTTTTAAATCGCAAACGCTAACCAGTGTCCGCAACCTGTCTATTTTCCCAACATTTTAAGGTTTAAATTGTTGCTTTAATTTGGGTTTTTTTTTTTTTTAAGAAGATGATGCTGTGCTTCGCTTTATTTTATTGGAAGACCGGCCTGAGATTGTCGGTAATAGGACGGTATAGGAAAGTTCTAAATTAATAAATATATAATTAATTTAATAAATACGGCATTCACAGAAAGAGAGAAACCTCGGGTCCATGGTTATCCTGTCCGCCACCCAACAAATAGAATCAGTCTTCCTTTTCTTGAGTTTATGGTGCGCGCGCGCGCGCTCTGTGAGGAACCTTCCTCTAGCCGCCCACGATGGTTTCCGGAAGTTTCCTTCCCTGCTGGCGGAAAGCGCGACGGTGGCGGGAGGAGACGCGGTTAGTCACGCAGGCGCAGTCGCGGAGAGCAACGGGTTGGTGGGAGGGGGCAGTGGCGTTTTACGCTCGTCCCCCCCCGTCCCCGTCCCCTTCCCCTTGGTCGTTTTGCGCGGCGAAAGGGGCAGGGGTGGAGCGGAAGGCGGGAGGGCATCGTGGTGGCGCCGCGGAGGCCGCCGCTGGCGCTGCGGTGGGAGCGAGCCGCGCTCCCCGCTTTCCTCCCCGTGCGGCGCGGCTCTTAGGCCCGGGAGGACGGACTCCCCCCTCGCCCTCTCCCCCCCTCTCCGCCCTGGGCGGCGGCGGAGGCGGCGGCGGGGAGGAGGAGCAGGTCGGGTGCGGAGGGAACAGGTGAGTCATTTGGCCCCGGGAGAGCGGGCGGGCGGTGTGCAGCCACGAGGAGGGGACTTGCCCCTTTATTACTGTGACACGTTGCTAGGAGCGTGCCTTCAAATAGTGCAAAGTCGAGGAGGTGGCGAAGTAGTAGCTGTCAGATGTGCCCGCGGGAATCTTTCTGGTTTTCAGCGCCCACCCCACGGGCAAGTTCTAGAAGGATGGCATATCTCTTCATAAAACAAGGAACATTTCCTGGGTACAAATGCCTTCCTCGCTCATCCGTTAATACGAGTGTAGCGATTTGCTTTAGTTTTAGCCCTTGCATCTTGGGTTGTGTGTCTGATCAGGTCGAGTTTCTTTACTACAAAGGGGCTTCTTTTAAAGGTCAGGGGAGACGCATTCTGCCCTGGAATTTGGCATTCTGCAACTCGCAGGACTTTCCTTTACAAATGCCTTGGATGATTTTCATTCTGGTTTTGCATTCAGTAAGTTTAGTAGTAAGCAGAAGATTAAGTGCTGATTGGGCCAGTACAGTTTGAGCATGTGGTAGTTTTTCACTACGGTAGTTCTTTGGGTACTTTCACTATGTTCTGTGACATACTGTTTTAAGAATATAAATACTTGCTGAATTAGGCTGTGGTGCCTTCCTTCCTGCAGTGGCTAGCCAGATGCCTCTAAGAAACCAAGAAGCAAGGCATGAATGAAACAGTCGTTATTGTGCAAATGTGCACTTAGTAACCAGTTTCCATAGATTTCTGGTGTGGCTGTTAATGCTGGAAATCTCCACAAATCAGTACTGTATGGAAAGTATTAGACATTTGTTTGGTTATCAGGAATGTGCTGTGCTGAAAGCTTGCAGTCTGAACCTAACCAAATGAATTTGAAATGAAACCTAGCTGATTTCAGTGGGGTTTGTTTCCAAGTGTGCATTTTGTTTTTTTTAGAAAAACAGGCAATGCTATTCTTATGGCAAGAGCTATCTGCCCCCGTTCCTTATTTTGCCTATCTATAATATGTATATTACTTTTTCATTACATTTATACCCACTTTTCTTCCTCTTGCAAGGAACCCAAAGTGGCTTACAAGGTTTTCCTCTGCTCCACTTCATATTCAAAACAACAGTTCTGTGAAGTAGGTTAGTTTGAGTGACTGGCCCAGAATCATCAAGTGAGCTCCATGGCTGAGTGGGGACTACAACCCACATCTCCCAGGTCCCCAGTCTAGTATTCTAACAGCTATACCACAC
The DNA here is from genome assembly GCF_004798865.1 of Varanus komodoensis. Lineage (NCBI taxonomy): Eukaryota > Metazoa > Chordata > Lepidosauria > Squamata > Varanidae > Varanus > Varanus komodoensis. The sequence goes on along the minus strand of NW_025336010.1, from coordinate 6,863,441 downwards.
AGGGTATATTATCTCCTTTAAATAAATATGCATTGTAAGATTACCAAATTTAATTTGGAAAATGATAAAAATGGGTTATCTATTATGTTTACTTGTAGTATGATTTTCCTAAGTTAGGATGGTCAAATAGGGGGGCAGGAGGAATCGTTTAATAGTTAACATAAAAAGGATGTTTTGTCAGGTGGAGCTGTTTTTATTTATGCTTGAATTGCTGTATCAATTAGACATTATTGTCTTTTTTGTATCTGGTCACTTCATTAAAGAGATTTAGAAATGTGCAAGTAGGGTGGATTTGATTTAAATAATATTTTAAATCACTAGTAGAACTAGATTTAAATAATGAGTTTTTATATAACTTGCATGTATGCCTGCCTTACCTGTATGTCGAGGAACTTAAACTATTCCCAAAGTGGGTCTCTTTTACAGCCTGCTGCCATTACAGGTTTTCTCCTCCAGGGAAAGAATAATATGATAAACATCAGTCTATGCACAAAAAGATTCAAAGACTAGTGGAGTATTCTGCTCAAAAGATTTCATTTTTATTTTTACTGCTTGCCCCTCCCTCCTCACACTTAGCTTCTTGTGCAGATCTATTCCACTCCCATTAATCTTCTTCTATTCATTGAGGTAAGAGGGCTAAGAGGTTGATACAGTGTACATAGATTTGCAAAGGAACAATGGGATTAAGGTCTTTTTCTCAACTCTGTATGTTTGTTTTATAACATTTTTGTTGTGAAGAAGAGGCATGTGATTTCTGCAGACACAAATTTACAGTTTTGAGAATTGTAAAAGCATGCACCTGTGATAATAACTTCTAGTTAGCTAACTTGCCCAATATTCTTACGGAAACTTCTGGAAGAGCATGACATTGTGTATGGGTAAATGGAATTCATTTACCAACAAATTGAAACATTGCCTGAATATACAGCCTCAAGCTGCATAATTAAAAACTAATCTTTATTTCATGATGAATGACCTCTGGACTATAATATGTCTTAAAGAGAAAACTTTCTTTAGATAGATTTTCCTCAAAAAGCATTTTATTTTTAAAAATCCAATTTAAATAAAAAAATCATTGATTTTTAGCCACCCTGTGTACAAGTTTATGCATGTTCACCTGGGAACGTATCTTTGTTTTCAGTGAGTTACATCTGAGTATGCGTGCAAGAGATTGTAAACTTACTGAAGTTCTTTGTCTTAGAAGTAAGTCTCACATAGCTCAACAAGACTTTCTTCCAGGTAATTTCGTATAGTATCACTGTCCTAGTTAGTTGACATGGGATGTTTTGTTGGCATGTTTTACATTGATTTGTGCCATTTATTACTGACTTTCCTGCATTAAGATTGATTGCTTCCATTCAATTTGGCTGAAAGAACATGCCCCTACTAAACCCTGGTTTTGAAGCTAGAATTATTTAATTTTGATGTGCTTTGGCCATAATTCTTTAATACAAGCAAATTCAAATGCTCTGCTCTAATAGTTAGGCTAGACTAATAAAATGGAAAGCTGTTAATTTGCATGCATTTCATTAGTAATCTGAGTCTACGTATTTGGGACACCTAAAACATATATTGACTCTTCAACATTCAAAAAGAAAGTATGGAAGAATATGGAAAGTTTAGTTGATTGTTAATACATCCCAATTTCATGGCGATTAATGAAGTACAAATTGTAAGGTTTTTTTAAGTGAGGAGTGCACCTTAAAACTGGGATGATTTCTCAGCTTTGTCTATGCTAGTTGCAGTTGATGGGAGTTCTAAGCCAAAGCATCTGGATGGCTACAGGTTGTCTGCTTCTTTTTAAGTATATTAACCCTACCAGTGTGACCCCATCTGTGAAAATGTTGCTCATAGTTGTTCTGACAGTAAACTTGAGGCAGTTGTACCTTTTATATTAGACAAAGTAAACGGAATGCAGGAAGCTGTGAAAGTGTGTTTACTTGGTTGCTTAAACTCTCAGCAATTGGATAGTTTTGCCTATATTTGAAAGGAATAGTGTTTTCCAGGCATATATGCACTACAGAACTAAACAGTCTGGGACCAGTTTATCTTTGGAATGCCTTATCCCTTGTGCACCATCCTGATCTTTGTGATCGTCTGAAGATGCACTGCTGAAGTTTGCCTTTCCTCCAGAGTGCAATCCTGACAATGTCCAGGGTGGGAGAAAGCTGTAGGATTATTTGAAGCCTGACCTCCAAGGTCCTGTGACCTTGCCAAGACTCTGATCTCTCACAGCAGGTGTGAAAAGAACCTTCAAAGTTGCAAATTGGCCTGGAAAACTAGGAAAAGGGATATGCTAGGGCGTGGAGAAGAGAGGAGGATAGGGCCAGTGATTTATGTCATTTCTGAATGGCACCCTAGCTTTCTTCCCTCTCCCTCCATGGCATTTCATGTGTGGTAGAAGGGACACAGTGGTGAAGATTGCCACTCTTGCTCTGTGCAGTGGAAGAGCCCAAGTTTGGAGGCTTACATGCAGCCAGGGCAGAGGTCATTGGATTGCACCCTGAGGCATGGAGTGTTGCAGCACCTATCCTCTGGGAAGCATTAATGCCGTTCGACAGACCCTCATGATGTTTAGGCATCTCCTCAAGATGCACCTCTTTGCACAGAAGTGTGACCCAGCTAGCCATGTTCTGCAGTGAACAGCCAAGTGTACAGTATTATTGGAGATTAGTGTTTTCATTGTGTGGTGTTCTTGTTGTTTTCTTGTTTTGATGGTATGATAGTGTATGTTGACTGCTTTGAAACTTTGTAGAAATGCCATGGCTTCCTCTAAGAATTCTGGGAATTGCAGTTTAGTGGAGCACCATTCTTTCTCAGTTGGTACTCTGATCCAACCTCAGCATTTATATATATACATACATATACATATACACACACACACACACACACACACATATATATATATATATATTTAAATTGTGCAATTCATTGTCCCAGGATTTGGATGGAGGGATATAATTTTTTGCATCCCATTGAAAAACAATGCATAGCAAATAAGTGGCTTCTGCACTCAAATATACTTCCTGATTTTTTTTAAAACTGATCTGTGAATACCTTTTTACGCAGAGATATTATTAGCTGGGTCACTATGAGGGTTCACTGGCAGAAGGGAATGACTATTGCCCCAGTTTAAATCTGTATTGTTGTTTGTAAAAATTTTTTTTGCACATATTACCTCCCATAAACAGATGTTAAGTGAGCCTTAAACAAATACTGAGCAAGTGGTCAGTGTCACAGTTCTTAACTGGCATAGATCATTGAAAATGCCACCTGCCTTGAGTGCTATTTTTACATAAGCATGGTTATCAAATGCAACAGAACTTCCTTACATTTTTTAGGTTGTAGTTTGTTTGTTTTAAAACAGTCTTGCAGATCTGCAAGAGCCATTTTTGAATGCATAATTTTAGAATGGAGATCTACTAACTTCATTTGGTAAAGCAACAGCATCATACATAGGAAGACCAAGATGTGGTGACTCTCTTATCTGATAAGCATTCAAAGTTGCAAAGAAAAACTGGATGCAGTCTCATTGCACTGCAAGTTGAGCAAATGATTATGATGAATACAATGAGTTGTACCATGAAATTTCATTTCCAGTATGATCAAAAGTGGAAATCTACTTGACTCAAGTTTATGGACCTCATGAGAGAGGCCTTGCAGGATGGGATGAGGGCTGCTGCTTAAGCAATATTTTGCACTGTTGCTGCCAATCCTAGTACAAAATTCATGTGTATTGATGTGGGTGTGTGCATGTATAAATAACATTTTTTTCTGTTTAAAAAGCGTGAATGAGAGAGGATGAGTCCCTTACATGGTATTATTTTAAAGTGGAAAGTATTAAATTATATTTATTATTGTGAAAGAAAACCTAAGTCTATATGGCAAAGGAGGATGAGTGGAGGGCAGGGTGTGACAAATTTTGTGAAATATGAGGAAGGAAATAGATTATATAACATTACCTGTGTGATTAGCTACAGCTGTTTAGATGTATCATGAGTTATCAGTAATACATATTTTTATTAGAGACATTTTAAGTGTTTGGTATGCATGCTATATGTGGCAAGGTTCACAAGTCATGGTGGCAATTCCTGGTTTGTTTAACCCAAGAATTGCAAGAACAAGTGACACTTGCAAGCTCTGGGTTTTTACTTTTCATTAACAACACAAGAATGCCCGTTCTTCAGTTGTACTGAGATGTGTGAACCTGGAAGTAATGCAGGAATTTCTGTTGTGATGTGCACACCAGGGTACAGTGTGCATCTTTTGCTACTTTTATAATGCAATCCCAAAGTTAATATGTGAGTCTTTGCACAATCTTAAATTGAACATGTGTTTAAAACTGAACTGGTTACCCTATAATAGTGTGGTATATAATGATATCCAAGGAAGGGAAAACTTGCTGTCCATTGGGGAAGTACAAACTGCCATGCACTTTTAAAATTATTTATTCATTTATTTAATGTATATCCTAGCTTTCCTCCAAAGTTCTCAAGAAGGCATACATGGTACCCACTCCATTTTATTCTCACAACAGCTTTGTGTAGCAACTTAGGCCAATGTATGGGGAATGTATATTCTAAGTTTCAAGGTTGTAGTTCATGTGGGACTATAAGAATTTGAATAATCCATTGAGTAATATCTTAAACATTTACCATTGATCCTATTAATAGTCTTATTCTTTAGGTGGAAATACATGTTCTAGCAGCTACCAAACTTCTGATCTGTACACTAGTTAAACCTTTTAGCCATTGTGATATTTGTCTGTGATACCCAAGTGGAATAGTTATGGAATGATAATATTAATACTCCAAAGAGTTCAAAATGATGGAAAAAGTAACTCAGGTAAATATAATAAATTCAGATCGTGTCTTCCCGAGTTCCCTGCTGAGTATATGGAAACATGTAGCATATTTAGAGGATCTGAACATATCAAAAAGGAGTTGGTGGTGCCTTGGCAGTGGTGGTGTGTCAGGAGGCATCCTGACTCCTTTATTCTCTTCCAAAAAGGCAAGCTTGGTTTGGTTTGGGTTTTAAATATCTAGACTATGTAAGTTGCCTTGATAATTCATTGAAGGGCAGGGCATTAGAGAAATTAACTTCCTGTGAAACAGCCAAGAAAAAAAAATGACGGGAAAAATGAGAAGTGGCTCTGTTTGAAGGCCCAAGCCAGTACTGTTGCAATATTGATGGCAAATTAAATCTATTGGAAGAGGTCATTAGCCTGATATATTGGTGAGATATGTATGGGTGTTGCCAGGATTCTAGGGTTGGCTTGGCTTCTGGTTATGGTATTAGCAGACTTATTGTGAATGCCAGCATTTGGGTATATGTAGGCCAGGATCAAGCCTTATGTACGGTATATCACAGAAGTGAGTACACCCCTCACATTTTGTAAATATGTTGTTATATCTTTTCATGTGACGACCCTGAAGAAATGGCACTTTGCTACAATGTAGAGTAGTGAGTATACAGCTTATATTACAGTGTAAATTGGCTGTCCCCTCAAAATAACTCAACACACAGCCATCAATGTCTAAACCACTGGCAACAAAAGTGAGTACACCCCTAAGTGAAACTGTCCAAATTGGGCCCAAAGTGTCAATATTTTGTGTGGCCACCATTATTTTCCAGCACTGCCTTAACCCTCTTGGGCATGGAGTTCACCAGAGCTTCACAGGTTGCCACTGGAGTCCTCTTCCACTCCTCCATGACGACATCACGCTGCTCGTGGATGTTAGAGACCTTGCGCTTCTCCACCTTCCATTTCTTTGTTTCTTTCATACTTGTCTTTGTGCTCCTCACCTGGTTGTCCCCACACACGCTTGACACCATCTGAACCAAATAAGTTTATCTTGGTCTCATCAGACCACAGGACATGGTTCCACTAATCGACGTCCTTAGTCTGCTTGTCTTCAGCAAACTGTTTGCGGGCTTTCTTGTGCATCATTTTTAGAAGAGGCTTCTTTCTGGGACAACAGCGCTACAGACCAATTTGATGCGGTGTGCGGCGTATGGTCTGAGCACTGACAGGCTGACCCACCACCCCTTCAACCTCTGCAGCAATGCTGGCAGCACTCATACGTCTATTTCCCAAAGCCATCCTCTGGATATGACGCTGAGCACGTGCACTCAACTTCTTTGGTCCACCATGGCGAGACCTGTTCTGAGTGGAACCTGTCCTGTTAAACCTCTGTATGGTCTTGGCCACCGTGCTGCAGCTCAGTTTCAGGGTCTTGGCAATCTCCTTATAGCCTAGGCCATCTTAATGTAGAGCAACAATTCTTTTTTTCAGAACCTCAGAGTTCTTTGCCATGAGGTGCCATGTTGAACTTCCAGTGACCAGTATGAGAGAGTGAGAGCGATAACACCAAATTTAACACACCTGCTCCCCATTCACACCTGAGACCTTGTAACACTAATGAGTCACATCACACTGGGGAAGGAAAATGGCTAATAATGCCCAATTTGGACGTAGAGGTGTACTCACTTTTGTTGCCAGCGGTTTAGACATTAATGGCTGTGTGTTGAGTTATTTTGAGGGGACAGCAAATTTACACTGTTATACAAGCTGTATACTCACTACTTTACATTGTAGCAAAGTGTCATTTCTTCAGGGTTGTCACATGAAAAGATATAATAAAATATTTACAAAATGTGAGGGGTGTACTCACTTCTGTGCTATACTGTACATGTGCAGGAGTATGCCTATGCAGAGTGCCAGGCTCAGCCACTCCTTTCTCTCCTCTCCTCCTCCTGCGTGGTTGGGATGAAGAATAAACCAGAATTTAGTTTTAGTTTTAACAGATAATTGGCATGCCCTTTTCAATACACTGAAGTAAATAGCTAAACAAATCAGTCTCAAACTCTGGGCTGGTTTTCTTCTTTGCTTAGCGAACTATAGTTTATTTGAATCCACAATTCCTGACTTGAAGTTAAAGTTATATTCTGGTTTATTTCTCCTCACAGTCATAAGGGTGTGAGTATACCCCTTCACATGGGCTCCTTCCTGCTTGTGCATGTAATACTAAATTGTGATTTAGTTATACATGTAAACTGGTCTACAGTCTAAGATGTGCTCATTGCTAGTAAAGTCTGAAAATGGGCAAGTTTTATACCTAGTAGTTAAAATGTGTATTGTCATTAAATATAGCCAGTATTCCAGCACAGAGCAAACCTTGTTGGAATGGATATAGTACTAGTCAAGTTGACAAAGTTCCAATTTTCAGATGACTTGGAAGTCGTGTTTATGTGAAGAGTTCCTCAAACATGCTAAAATCAGTGTATTTATTTTTCCATGCCTTTGGTTTTCCTTCTTAAATTTAATAATGCAGGTGAAATCTATAGTATGGACTTGTCATGTCTTAAAATATTTATAACTGTTCTAAATAAAATAATTTCCAAATAAAACTTTAATTATGGTTACATTTTACAGTTATACTACATTCAGGGTGGTATTTTAATAACCTTTCCTCTCTGTGGAACATAAACATCTTCCGTCAGTGGAATACGACAATGAGAGAAGAGGTGAAAATGAGAGCCAGTGTAGTGTAGTGGTGAAGGGTGTGGGACTGGGACTCGTGACCTGGGTTCTAGTCCCTACTCGGCCATGCAGCCAACTGGATGACTTTGGGCCAGTCACAGACTCTCAGTCCAACTTACCGAACAGGTTGTTGTTGTGGGGATAAGATTGAGAGCAGCAGGAGGAGAATGATGTAAGCCACTTTGAGTTTGTTATTTTAAAAGTGGGATATAAATCTAATAAATAAATATAGTACAGTGCCTTATGCAGAGTCAAATTTGAGTGCATCTAGCTTATCTCATTGAAACAGACTTAAAGTGACTCTCCAGGGTTTCAGGTAGGAATTTTTCCATCCCTATCTGGAGGTGCCAAGGATTGAACTGGTGACCTACATGCAAAGTATGTGTTCTCCCATGGAGCTGTGATCTCATGATTGCACAATGTTGGATTTCTCCCTAAGTGTATCATCATCATCATCATCATTTTACTGAACAGATATTTCTGTTCAATTACTTCTGGCTACTGGAAAACCTTTCAAATTTTATAATCTACATCAATTAACATGACAGATACCTCTAGCTTTGCCAAATTTACGTTAAACATGCAAAATCAGATTCCTCCTAATTTAAGACATTCAAAAAAATGCATATGCATATGTTAACCTAAGCTGACCTGTTGTCATTGGAATGTGATGAGGTATAATACCAATCTCAAACACTAAGGCCATGTAATGAAATTAAATATATAGCTCAGGAAAACCTCCAGACTCTGGTTTAAAGATTATGTTAACCTGTACACCAATTTTCATGGTGGGGAAAACGGGGGTGCAAAAATAGATTAAATACAGCTTCCAAAGTAAAATCTGTCAAACATCTTATGTGATACACCAAATAAAATGTAATTTGGTTTTTTACCATCCTGTGTTGGAGAAAGGAGTCCCTCATGATAGTATTTTTGAAGGATTTTCAATTTTAGCCATTTTTATTTGGAGGCTTTGATCAAAGATGCATGAGAAACACACTGCAGGTTGAGTGAAGCTGAATAATAGGATGGGCACTTACAAAAAGAACTTATGCCCATCCTGGCTGGTTATACTGCCTGAGAGAAGCTGGGAACTCCCTGTTGGTCCTTGTAAAATACAGCCTGCTTTTCACCTATTTTCTAACCTTCCCTTTATAAATGATTGCTTATCCTCCAGATCTAGAAACCATGAAATGTTGGACTTTCATGGACTCAGTTCATAACACTGAAATTACTTTGGATGTATTTACACCCAGTTAATCATCTTAGACCTTTCTGGAACCTTCAAAACCTTTGATTGCAAGGCGCTGAAAGTTCTGCTGTAGGACATGGGCTACTTTTGGGGTTTGTTTCTTCCATGAATGTAGCAAGTTATGGTGACTGGCAGCTTATCTTCCTCCTTCAGCCTTTCCTACTAAGTATTATGTAGATCTATCTTGCACGTCCTCCTACAAGATGAAAATTGTGATTTGGTATTGGTGTGCTGTTGACGTCATAGTCATACCTATCTGACCCAAGTTTTGTAGTATTTGCTTATCCAGTTACAAGCCATAATTGTTGTACCCGCGATGTTACAGATGAGACCAGAGACCGGATGGTAAAAATAAAGAGTTTATTACCTGCAAGATTTCTTGCAGGGACCAACATTCATGGTTAGAATGCGGTACCGGGTGGAGTTTGAATGAGGTTTTTATAGCTTCACAGTGAGTCTTAGGTAAATGGGAAACAATACAATCAGTTTTTGGCAGAAATCAGAACAATGGCGACAATGGGGAGTTACAGAATCACATAGCAGCAATTAAGCAAGAAGCAGAAGCAGATATACAGAAGCAGATTTTAGCAGTAAGTTTTATCTTTTAATTTACACCTTCTAAGCATCTTTGCTGTCTTTGGTAAGCTTTTTCCATTTTCTGAGGGAATTCTCTGAGGCAGTTATTAGACATTTGAATGGGCTAGAGCTTGGGAGAGCTAAGCCTATCATGCATACCCTGAGACAGCTGATTATTCTAGTGTTTGGCCATGTCATGCCTATCTGGAGCCTAGAGGAGTCATGCCTATCCTGAATGCCCTGAGAAAGCTGATAGGTATTTCTATTATGTCAGGATCCTGGGGAGTCAGGTACAACAATAATGAAGGAAAGAATACAGGAGAGGTTTGAGTGAAAACACTTGACCTACTGATGATAGCCTGTGGGTCTGATGTGAGATTTAGGAACTTGTGTAATAGTGATCAGTCTACCTGATTCTTATGGTGGAGCAGCCTTTTGATGTTGCTGGATTTGCAGCCACTCCTCAAGCCCAACCTGTGGTGACAACTATTTATCACCATGTACAGGTTTCATTTTGAGGGAAGACTGTGATCCTGTTTATCTGATTAAGACCTAGTCTCTTGATTTTCCACAGAATTCTATAAGCAGAGGTCCATGTGTCTTTATTGGATTTGGTAATCAGTTCCTACCACAAAAATGCAAATATGAGCTAAGTGCAGGACCAGCTGAACCTTATAATCAGAATTATTTCAAAACAAAAGCAGTTAATAAGGGCCGCCTTGCCTCAAAATGCATTGCCAGCATATTTGCCATAGTTTTGATGGGTACAATTCATCAAGCTAAATCAAAATCTTCAGTCACTAACTTGGAAAAAATAAAATTACTTGATAAGACATATGAGGAGCACAAGAGTATAAACCAGCACAGTTGACACACACCAAGCTGTTATCTCCCCACTCATTTCATTTGGGAAGATGAGGTAATCAGATATTATGGCCACCTACATAGCACAGTCCTGATCTCCTTTCCTTCCACCCCGGCCAGTCACTATATTTCTATGGCATATGAAGTCTTTCTTAAGCGCTGCAGTACCTGCCCTTTCCCCCTTCATGTGAAATAAAATAAAATAATAGGCAAAGGGCACTCAGCAGTAAGTAATCCATTGTGCTCCCTTGAAAGCAGCTCATGATTCCCTGATACTGCCTGGAACCACAACCATATGCCCACTTTTCATGGGGCTTCTGTTCTTGTGTAAGCTAAAAGCAAAGGTGAAATAAAAAATCAAATAGGGTCCTTTATTTCCTGTGTGCGAGTAGTATTCTAATGTTATGCTCAAGACACACCTCCACTCACAGTATACTTTTGGTGGAGCCACTAGAGATACATGCAATGTTGAAACGAGTGTATTGGTATCCTTCCATGCAATGCAGTACCATTCTCTGCCTTGCAGATAATTATTCATGGGGTTTTCACAAGCCACCTTCTCTGTTTTGGGGATTGCATGTCTCCTACTACCCAGCTAGCTATCTTTCTTCACAATTACAGATTGCTGTCTTTCAGCTAGGGAGAAAGAAGCATTCTAGTTTGATTCCACATGCCTGGGCTTCTGTTTTCCCAATCAGACTGGGGGAGGGAGGAGTGCAGGCCTCACTGTGCTGCCTTTTAAGGACCATTAAATTGATTTGTTTGCCCTGTTCACAAAGGAAGAGAATGTCTGATGTAAACAGGCCAGTGAGGGTACAAGTGGAGGGCACTAAAGCCTCTTCATGACTCTCCCCAGGAGTTTTTCTCCCAGCTGGGCTCACATCTGAGATAAACCAAAGCAGTAGAGATCCAGGGTGACTAATGGGGTCAGTTTGTACATAGTGATAAGCCATTGCAGGTTAAATCACCCACAGGGCTCAAAGAAGTGCTTTAGCCACCAATTTGAATGAGCTGTTCTACAACAGAGGGATGCCCAGCTTGTTGTATTGTGCTGTCGACATTGTGGGTTATTTGAGGGTTAAGCAATAATGTATGGCTTGTCTAAACCTCAGTTAAGGGGAATTTTCTTCCAACCCCTCACTTCAACCCCTGTGCATGCAAAAAAGTCTCACCTGAGGTTCAGGAAACTCTCAGGAAAATCTACTGATTTTGAGGTGAGTGTTGTGGGGACATAGAGGGGGCTGCATGGAGAAGGGATGTGGGATTTCATTTGCACAGGCGTCATACTGCATGCAGCTTTTATTTTAGCTCTGCTTAAAGCAACATAAAAAATGTCAAAAATACTGCTCAGACTATGCCTGAGTTATCTACTGGTTCTTTTTATAAAATATTCAGATATTGGTGTTGAACTTATCTTCAGAAACTGGATGTTATGGCTTTGTAATAAGTGCAGATATGCACCTTCAGTATTTCTTTTTGTACAGTTGGGGTGGTATGATTATATTTAGTTGGTTTGTACTTTGCTTTTTAATGAACAGGTCCTCATAGTAGTGTGCAACAATTCAGATTTTTAACCTGTTTTTTCCCTAACACTTTGTAGACTAGATATAATCCACCAGTTTTAGGCTGATTAAAGAGTTAACCCTAGCCCTCACTTTGATCTTTCTGCTGCAAAGCATTTTTGTCAAATTTAGCTGAAGGTTTGAGTCATACTAGCTCTACCATTAAGACTCCCAAAATAGAAAAGAAGTTAATTCTTAGGCGCCTGAAAAAAACTTTTTATTATGCCCATCACCTTTCAGAAAGCGCTCCCTTCCATGGGGCCTGCTCATCTTTGACCAAATGCGTCACTGAAAAATCTTTTACAATGTATTTGGAGAAAAGTAAGGGCTCCTGAGGAAGGAAAGTCTTTCCAAAAAGCTTTGGGCATAATTAAAATGTTTTTCAAGTGTCTGCGAGTATATTTTCTTTTGTTTTAGGACTCATAAACACTATCTCCTTTTGCATTTTCTGCATCTCATTCAACTTTTACCATTCTCTCACTGATTGTTGATAGATTAAATTATATGTTTTTCAGAAATGTTTAGGTTCTACAGTTTTATGGTGATCTTCCCTTACCTGCTGCCCTCCAGATGTGTTGGACCGCAATACATGGTCAGTGGACATGTTTCCTGGGCATAGTGGGCGTTATGGTCCAACATATCTAGAGGACACCAACTTGGGGAAGTTTTTCTATTACATCCTGTGATATAATCTTCAGTTTTCAGACAATTATTTAAGCATGTACACGCATCTGTCTGTCTTTTGTTTAACTTAAGGGGATTATTTGCTATGTCGAGTAGGTGGTTTAATTCAGTTTCAGAGAAGCTCTTGGGAACCACATTCCAATTGTGGGGGAGGCCAAAAGCAAAAGAAAGGTATCCAATGGCATAAGGGTTGGGGCCAAAATATACTGCCAGAAACTAAGCCTTAGGAGAGGCAATTGGATGCTCTAGAATGAACGGAAAATGGCACAAAAGTCAGGAAAACCCTAAGTGGTTAATGGGAATGGATTGGGGCCTGGGGAAGGGGACATAGCCATGTGGGAAATACCGGTAGACTGAATTAAGACCCCAGGGTGACCAAACTTGGTTCACAAGTCTGATGGAGAATATCCCACATAAGGACAAAAGTCTATAACTATAGGTGCTTTAGGTGCTTTCCAGCCATGTAAATGTATAGCTGTTAAATCAAGATAGCCATGTGGTATTCACAGGCATCACTGTGTCCCAGAACACCTTCCTTGGTGATCACTGAGACACTCAACCTCTCCCACTTCGCATTTTCAAGTATTTTTATATAGTCTTATTGGCAGCTGGGATTGCTTGAAAGCACAGTGGGAGCCTCTAGCTGCTGCCATCTTAATTTCCTTGAGCAGGTTACTTGTTCTTAGTGACCAGCCATGTCCACCCATGACAGACATTTTATGATATTGCACAGGACAGTACCTCAAATTTCCAGATGAGTCCACGGGTTCAAAAGGTTGCCTACCCTTGTACTAAATTAACAAGGTAGGTAATGTTAAAAGTTTATCCACTGCTGCTGTGAATGTGATAAAACAACTCAAAATAAGCGAGAGTAGGAGAACAATTTCATTTACAGCAGATGCGCCTTTCCCAGTCAGTAAACAAGTGCCATCTTGTACCTGAAATGTTATGTTCAGCCCCAGTTTCTCTAGAAAAAGGGATTGTTTCATCAACCAGCTTTTCATTTGATTGGTGATGCTATCTAGTTGAAATAGGGATGGGAATGTTTGGCCCTCCAAGGATGGTTGGATGGCAACTCTTATTAGTCCTAGTTATTATAACCAATTGTGAGGGATGATTGTGGGTTGCAGTCTGCCTACATCTGGAAGGTCATAGATTCTGCTTCCCTTTAGCTGTAGGGCTGTTATTTTGAAATTTATGTGTTTGTCATCCTCTTCCCTTTGCTGTAATTCCCCTTAGATGAGGGAGAAGAGTTGGTTGTATGCCAGTATGCATTTTCAGCATTTCAGTTACTGAGGAAAAAAAGCCTTTTCTATAGAAACTGCTGTCATATAAACTAAGGTGCAGTGAGATGGTTCAGTGAAAAATGAAAGCATCTGTGATGAGAAAATGCATAAAATTCAGTGTTTTTAATGGGGGCATGATATAGGAATATGGAAAAAGCACTCAGCAATTACAAAAAGCAGCAGTACCACCCAGAAAAGGGACTAATTTTCATGGATACAGAGTTCAAGATGTATTGTTTCTCTCAGCTGTTGAGTAATGTCCACATTTGCCATTTTTGCTGGGATCTGCCTCTGTCTTTATTTTCATCCCCTGAAATGTTGCTGACAACAGATCACATAACTCAGAAGTCAGTCTAAAAAAGCATTCTTATTTATATCTAGAAGTGAACACATTGATGCACAGTGGTTTTTATTACTGGTATAGGTTTTGTTTTAGATTCAGAAAAGATACTGAAACATTAGAGTAAGGGTTGTATTCCGCAATAACAGAGCTACTGAACACTGGAAAATGTTTCCTATGGGGATGCTGTTGGAGGAGGGGGATCACCTGAAATCTGGTAGAGAGAATTATGTGTCAATTGGAGTTCCACTGGGAATTCTCCTCACCCATTGCAGCCCTGAACAACACAGCTGTCAGAGTTCAGAAGAACACTCCCATCTTCTGGAAATGGGTTTCAGGGAGTAAAAACAGCTGCAGTGGGGAAGGAAGGAAAGAAAAATATAAGTTGTGTGAGTTACCTTCCACTTCCATGAGCTGCCTTTTACTTACCCAACCACTGGATGCAACCCTGATTTATTTGGCATAATTTTTTATAGGCACATTAGTCTAAAATGCCTTAGCAGTGCTTTTGGTTGCTACTACAGAAAAGCAGGCTTACTTTTCTGGAGTAAGTAGAAGAGTTGTAGGTTTTGGTTTAGGTACATTGTAGATTTGGTGTTACTTGAGATAATAGTCAAGCACAGATAAGAATGCCAAAACAGGGCATAAATGTGGGCCCTGTTCTTGGTGTTTTTGTAAGCATTAAATAATTTAACAACATCCCTTTTGAACACAATTCTGTATTTGTTACAATTAATTTCTGCAAAACCCCCAAAGATGAATACCATAACTTATTTTTTCTGAGTTCAGTTGCAATAGGTCAACTTGAGAATTTTACAGTGTTGCTTTTTTTTTTGGTTGAAGTAGTACAAAATGTCAAAAATTAGAAGGAAGGTCACAGTGGAAAATACCAAGACCATATCTGATAGCACATCCAGAAGACCCAGTGTTTTTGAGAGACTTGGACCCAGCACTGGAAGTACTGCAGAGGTGAGTTCAAAAGTATTCTTTGTTCTTAATGTAGCATTTGCTCTCATCAGACAGACATGATGGGGAGAAGCTTTCACTTCTCTCAGCTGTGGGAGTAAAATGTGTCAGTGAATTTATGGGAGTTCTGTAAGGTTATGAAGGTACTCTTACCTTAATCTGGTACATGTAGACTACTGTGGTCTGAAAGTTTCCATGTAATGAGAGTGTGTGGCCCTGTTGCTACATCTAAACTGACCTACAATCTGATAGAACTTTCTTTTGGGGAGTCTATAGATAACCTTCATATTCATGAAAATATTAAGTTATATTTGGAATTGAAAAGGAATGTCCCCAAAATCAGATTGACATTGTAGGACAGTGTTTTTTGTTGTCTTTCCTAGTGTTGTATGTTTTAGCTTAATGGCTGGAGTTATCTAGACATTCCTTTTTTGCAGGTACCCTTGATGTAGTGTACCTTGTTTGTTTATTCTTGTTCTTGGACTATGACACAGACTGATCTCTGTCATGTAGGCTAATCTTTGGGAGTTAATGTGTGAATACCTCTTCCTTGGAACATGACAGATGCCCTTCCATTCTTTTTCAGCTCTAATTCCCTAGTCTCTTGTACTATAACATTTTGGGACCAGTTTTGCTTTTCTTATGCAAAATTCACCCATATTCTGTGGGATATGAGATGTGCATAGATGAATTGTTCAGTACTTCCTCCTCTAAATTTGAAACATGGAAAAGAAGGGATATGCAACAAACATATGGAAAAGAAGGACATGCACCAAAAACACTTACATGCACACTTCATATCTGAGTTAGTGCACATACATTGATTGTGTCAAGAGACTTGGCTTTTAGTTGGTGATGTAAAGAGTAGTTCATGAAAAACAGTTTGAAATGTGTTATGTTATCCAGACTTCTGGCAAAGGAACATTGTCAGATCTAAGACAATTGATTTTCATTAAAATACTTTTGGGTGGGAATAGTATCTAGAATTGTTTGTTCTGTGACTTTTCACACAAGCAGCACTTCCAAAATTAGTTTGAAATTCACCCGGTAATGTCTGTCTCTTAGACTCAGTGCCGTAACTGGCTGAAGACTGGCAACTGCCTCTATGGGAACACATGTAGATTCGTACATGGCCCTTCACCACGAGGTAAAGGCTTTAGCAGCAGTTACAGAAGGTAAATGAAGAACTCAGCTTTATATTCACATGTTTGCAAAAGCTGTTTTCTTGTAGTTTTTTAAAGCTTAAAATGCAGTGATGTGGCTTATTAAGAGCATGATTGATTTGGAAATCTGGTTATGCCCTGCCGTTTGAGTGTAACTTCAGAATAATAAAGTGTTCTTGTTGCATATTAATTTCTGCTTGAACAATTTTACCTGATGTCAAATGGGAAATGAAAACTTAATAAATTGATTGTTCCATAGTGTTATGGCAGCTTCTGTTTTGCTCATATTTTATCTTGCAGCTACTTAATATCAATACTAAAAAACCTCAGCTCATATCCTCACAGATTGCTACTAGCAGTGTGATTAGCTGGACAATAAAATGAGTTACTGTGCTTTCACAATGTAGCACATCTTTGTGCCAAAACTGTGCTTTCATAACTGTCTCCCGATCGTCATACAACAAATCAAAATACTGATTTAAGTGATAACATTATTTTGATTTGTAACTCATAAAGAGCTATACAGTCTTATGTGTCTTTCCATAGCATTTCCATTAGCTGAAATAAATTGAATATCTAGTTGTGTGTACTTCATTTGCAATTCAGAATGAATTTTGTGCAGTTCAAGATTCATTTCAAGAGGCCTGGGCTGTAATCCTGTACACAATTACCTGGGAGTAAGTCCATTGAACATAGTTGGTCTTACTTCTGAGTAGGTAGATAGATAGATATAGGGTTGAATTGTCAAAACTGCTGGGAAATGCTAGCTATGGCTCAAACAGGTATTTTACTTTAAAAGAAGCAAAGGTTAGCTATGATGTGATGTGTGAGGTTATTATTGCATTTCTGATATTTGAACCTGAAGTTAAGTTATGCCCTCCTTTTACTTTATAAATGTGCTTTTATTGACGTTTGAGTATAGCATATGTGCAGCAAGAAGACATGCAATAACAGTTGTTAGGAACTTACAAATCTACCTTATGCTGCATCATGTCATTGATCCATCTAGCCCAACTCATCAGGAAATAATTGTCTTATAATAAACGTCTTCAGATAAATTTACTTACTAGTTTCAGATTGCACATAAGTGCAGTCAGATTGTATATCAGTGGTATCTTAACCTTTAATACTGAACTTGGGGCATGGCAGCAACTTTGTAGCCAAATAGGGCCATCAAAGAACATGAGAGAAGCACCTACAAGCTCAAGTGAATCCCAAGGTTTGCAAACTTAAATGCAGTTTAAAAAATTCAGAGAGGCAGGTCCCTTTGAAAATAGGAAGATTGTGCATGTATTGTCATCTGGAAGAAAGGGGAGGAAGACCAAGTAAAGGGACAGTAAATGCAGCTACAATGTAGAGAGGCTCTTAAAGAACTGTAGATGCCTTTATTCTGAAATGAGAAGAGAGGAACACGAAGAAGAGAAGAACAGTGAGAGATGGTGAGAGGGAAAGAGCTGCAGGGAGGGAACAGGGAAGCTGCAGGGTATAAGAGCAGAGGCAGTGAAGTGCAGGGAGCTGAAGAGATTATTTGAATAGATGGGGTTGATGAGATGCCCCAGAGGTAAGGAGCAGAGGCAGCCCGGGGAAGCTGAGTGCTGGATGTGCACATGGGAAAAAGCAGTGGTGTGGGGGAGGAATGAGCAGATGAGAAAAGGAGCAAGCAAGTTGGGGGTGGGGTGTGGCAATAGCAGAACCATTAAGAGGAAGACAGAAGGTGAAAAAGATGCAAACTGGGAGGCAAGGAATGAGCAAGTGGCATCCTAAAATGAGGTGGAAGAAGGAAAGCTATTCAGTTCCTTCATTAATCCAAACAATATTTTTGTGGGTACCATATGTATTTACATAAAATTTACTCTACCTTTAAATATAATCTGACTATCACCTGTGTTTTGTACAAGTTGTGAGGATGGATTTCTCACAAGAGCTCTGGGGATGGAAAAATGGCATTCTTCTGTTAAAGTTTCAAATCATCTGAGAAGCTTTAGTTTATAGTTTCCTCCTGATAGCTCATGCTCTTAGAACTTAAAGCAATTATATTTACTAAAGCAGATTGTTTCTTACTGCATACTTTTACCTTAAACAAATATTGTAGAAATAAGGTATCTTATTTCAAGTTGTCCGAATTTGCTACAGCAGCTACCTTGAAGCCTCTGCTCTGGTCAGGCTGAATTGAGTTTTAATGCAAACTTGTTCAGGTAATTGATTGAAATAAAATTATATTAGCAAGGAAAGAAATTTAAATAATTGATTAAGGCTCAGAATATATCCCATACCAATTCACTGTGACTTACTTCTGAGTGGATATGCATAGGATTTCACTGTAAAGATGGCCTTTCCATATTGTGGTTCATACATTTCATGTAGAAGTTTGCATAGTGGGGTAGGAGGAGTCAAAATTAGATGGATTTCTATTTTGCTTCTCCAGAAATGAAAGGACACATTTGCCGATGAGGAACAATGCTGCTGATCTCAGTAGCAGTAGGAGATCAGGAAAGGACTTGCATGCTTCCCTACCCTCTCTTGCTTTGTCTCTCTCCCACTCCCCCCCACCCCCACACATTTTCTTTCTTTTGTTTTCCATATAGTTTGGGAGAAAACGTACAGAATTGACATTTCTTTCATTTTATGTTCTTTGCCAACATAAATAAGGGAAAATAGGTGTAGCACAGGCACAAGCAACTTCCAGGCATTGGTGGACTCCTATTAGCTCCAGACAGCAGGGCCTGTGATGAGGTATATTGGGAGTTGTAGTCCAGCAGCACCTAGAAAGCCACAGGTTCCCCCCTCTGAAGTAGAGAACCATGTCCATCAATGTATTTAAAGAAAGTTTCCAACCTTCACACTTTAAACGGTTGAGGCGTAATCCTGCTTATTAAAAATTATATGTGCTTTACTAACTCCTCAAAAATGCACCTATTTACTTGGAAGGAAATTCTACAGCTTTCAAGGAATCCTGTTTCAAATCAAAATAAAATGTTCTTGCTTAGAATCATGATCAAAGCCAGTGTGAGCAACTGGAACAAATCATTTAAAAATCTAATATTATTTTGGAAACTGAATACATGTTTTGTTGAGACCATATTTGGTGGTTATAGATTATTAGTTTGGGTGGCATTAGCCTTTGTGTAACCTTACTTGACAACATAGTTTCAAGTCTATAAATGTGATATTTAAGATTACTGATTTCTCACACAATTCTTTAACAGGGTGTATGAAGGGCTGTATTTGAGTTTCCTGAGGAGTACATGCACTGATGTAATGCTCCAATTTCCTTTTCTTTTTAGATACAACAAATTGAATGACTACTGTGCAGGAACTCACAGTAAATGTCATTGCAGAATAGGCTTTGAGTGATGAAGTATAGAAATTTGAATAACATATTTTCTAAATATAAAATGCAGTTTGACCAATGGCGATAACAAAAGACTCTTCTGAGGTGTATATGCAGACAGTTCACCATAGTGAACATTGTATACATGTATGGCTGGCTGGAAAATTTGTTGTCAAATTCAGCCATGACTGGTTCAGTATTGGTGTCTGTGGAATTCTCAATTTAATCCCCCATCCCAAATCATAGGCTTCATATCTGCTCTAAGGCAGTTGTATATGGTTGTTATTAATTATTTGGAACATACAAGCATGCTTATTCTGTCATAGGAGACTGCAAAATCTGGGCTCTTTAATAATTCCCAGTGCACACAACCAAGGTACTCAATTCAGCCAACACTCCTAAAATTATAAATATCTGGAAAAATGACATTATTTGAATATTGTTTAAACAAAGTAGTGATTGATTTCTCCATCATAACGGATATTCTAACTAGGAGTTGTTAAACAGTTTTAACTGAGAAAATAACAAGGCTTTTATGTACACGCTTGTTGTAATTTAGGGCACAGTCCTATGGCTATTCAGACAGGAAAGTAATTTCCAGTATCCTGGGAGTTGTAGGATGCTAAGTTTCCACTGTTTAAGCCATAGAAGGAGTCCTTAGGTGTAATGGTGACATTGAATAAAACATGTTAATTAATGGTTGAAAGGCACATTTCTTTTTGTGAGCTGAAGTTGGGGCTTGCCTTCCATAAATATTCTTGGGATTTCTGAACATCTTCAGTTTTTTCCTGAATGTAGTTCTTATCCTTCTCACATTTTAAGTTAAGCAGCTCTTTAGGATTTTAAGCTAAATTAAATGCGAATAATATCAAAATAACTTGGCTTTCTTTAATATATTCCAAGTACACAAAGTGCTTCACATGTATTCTCTCATAAATGCTTCCAGTAAAGTAGGGCAACATTTGTTGGAGGCCAAAGGCTGAGAGATTAAATTTACAGCTAGCCCACTGTTAGGCAGAGTGAAGCAGCTTTTTGAAACTGCAAGTGCTGGAGAGGGGGAACAGTGGCCTAGATGAGAGAATGGGTGTGTGGTCATGCTCTAAGCTAGCCTGTCCCCATCAAGAGGAGTATGCCACTTTATCAGTGTTGAGGTAGATTCAGCTGCCTGTCTGGTCGGCTTCTGTGTATGGCATGCAGCATACCATCTTTCACTCCAGGCAGCAGAATGTCTTGAGTTGGTCCTGCTATAACTGCATGGTGCATTTGTAACTAATACATGATTTAAACCAAGAAACTCACTTCTCTGCAGTCTGTTTGTGGAGCTAGCTAGGTATTTTGTTGAGAAAGAGGTTCTTAAAGGATGAGCACTAATACTTTGTATATCACGTAGTTACAGCCCTGAGTTTTCTATGGAATAGCTGAACAGACAATCCCTGGATTCTGTGAAGTGTACCTGTATGCTATCCGTGTTTTACATACACATTTTGCATTTTTAGTTATGCACTTAAACTACCCTCCTAAAAGTGTAATCTGCAGAAAGTTTCTCAGTGACAGAGGAGGAGGAAACCTCCTTGAAAATTCTCCCTAATTCATTTTCGGCTAGATGGTGTGAATATATTATGTATATTGAAGTTCAGAAAGAATTGTTTTACTTTGAAGTATGATGAATCCCCTCCCAAAAAACTTCGTGCTTTTGCATTATAATAATTATTATAAATGTTAGCTAAGGAAGCAGAGCAAGAATAATCCAAGCAGCTGTTGGTGGGCACTTGTGGCTTATATGTGTAAGTTAATAATTTATCCAGTACTGTCTACTTCAGTTGGTTGCATAACTATGTATATTTGTTTCAGTTTGGGTATGTACTTAAATAGGGCTGGCTTGGGGAGGTAACTCAGGACAAAGAGGGGTTCACCCACATATTGGCTTAAGTTTGAACCCTGGAGTTATTAAGAGGTAGAAAAAGACACATAAGGATATTAAGTATCTGTGACTGGGATTCAAAGAGCTACCAGTGCTGTCACTAATCTAGTGGAACTTTTACTTTTTGTCTTTGGGCATCATACACACTACCAAACTAAACGTTGAAAAAAGCCTTCTCTGTGTTAGGGATAGTACCCTATAACTTGAAATTTTTGGAAAGTAATTCTTGATGCAATGGGTAAAATTGTAGAATGCCAAGTTTATATGCCTCCTTGTTGAAGCAAATTGATGTATTATATGCCTCTTACAGGGAGCTTAAACCATCTATTAATAGCTCCCAAATTCAGTATCACAAGTAAATGGAAGACTTTTGGGTTTTAGAAAGCAATGGCTGGTCAAACTAGTCTTAGGAAAAACTCATCAGCTGGGAGTGAGCAGGAATCATACAAGCCTCATGTTGTTAGTGGAATGTTTTTAATCAGGACACCTTTTCTTCCTTCTACTGTGGGTGGTATCCAAATATCATCACACTTAGAGCAGACCCATTGACATCAATTGTTAATCATGACTAACTTAAGTTCCATTGATTTCGGTGGGTCTGCACTTAAGTATATTTCAGTCTGGATCCAGCCCTAGATCTGTTTGGTTCAGTTAATGTGCAATGATTTTTCTTAAATAGATCACCTCTGATTTTCTTTAAACTTTTATGTATTTTGTGTTGCATGGGTCAGGCTTTTCAGGGGCAGGAAGGGGAGGATTTTGGGGGATTCCTGTAGATGCCTGTTTTCAGAAAAAGATGAAACTACTAGAGTAAAGAGCTTAAAAATGTTGACATTTTTCAAGAGAGTTTAATGATTATTTGAGCTGAATCAAATATTTGATACAACTGGATAGCCATCCCATAATGGAAAGTATGAGGGGAATATGGTTAATATCTACATTTTTTATTTTCTTTAAAAAGCAATGGTTTAAAGGGAAGGGGGGTTGACAGTATAGACAGTCACTTTTATAGAGCTAACTAATATTATCTGTGCCATTTTTTTGTAATGCTTAAAGATGTTTACAATGGTTAGACAAAACTCCTTCAACCTGGGCAGGTGCAACTACAATTTAGAATTTTCTGCATCATTTTTGTGTATTACATGGCAAGAACAGGATATTGAAAGGTTGGTGGACACATCTGAACTGTAAAATTGCAGGACGTGAAACTATAAACAATATTTTAGTAAATAACTTCTGTAGAAGCAGCAATATTTTCTGTCTACATTGTACAGGTCACCAGAAAGGCCTACAGGGGATCTTCGGGAGAGAATGAAGAATAAGCGTCAAGATATTGAAACAGAACCACAGAAACATAATACAGAAGAGCAATCTTCTCCAGTTCGGGTAAGGGTTATCTGATTTGTTTCAGTATAATCAGATTGGAGATAATGTTCCTGTAAAATACAATGGGCATGGTGGGTTGGATCCAGTCTTGCCCATTTGTGACTGCAGGGGCCCTTTCAGTTTGCAGATAGAACCAACATCCAGCAGTTTCTCCCTGTTGGAGAAAGTGGGTGATGTAATGATATTCTCCAGTTCTTCATGGACTTTGAGCACATATGAGGGCTCTGCACCTGTGTGGAAGCTTGTTCAGAAAAATTTTATAGCTCTGCAGCCCCTGTGCTACCTTACAGCCTTCTCTTGACCCCACTGAAAAACAAGGGAAGTTCCAAAGCCAGTTTGTGAAATGGCAGGAGAGTATGCTGTTAAAACAACAACAACAATGGAAAGTTGTTAAATCTGAATACAGCTATCCTCTTAACTTCCTGAGATCCTTTTCCAGGCTGCTGCTGCAATTCATGCATGCTTAGCTGGGTAGAAGTGAGAGTTCCCTTGCCTCCAAGTCCTTCAGCGTAAGAACCCACCCTCCTCCTATCTACCATCCTTCCCTGTTTAGTGACTGCTGTCTCCTCTACTCCTACTTGAACTGCCGTCTCTTCTGCTCTTCCTCCTTGGAAGAACCACAGTCTGGAGAAACTTAAAGACTTTCTCATGTCAGCTGCCCAAGCCCTGTTCTGACTAGCCCTCTCAGTGTCTTTGGCCTTGGGGCAGCTCTACTGGAAATGCATGTCTTCATACTGCTGGTTCAATAACTTGTTTCCTTCCAACTAGTGGTAGGGTGGGGTTGTCTTCTGAAATCCCTGTTCCACAAGAAATAGTACACAACTGGTAGCACCACTGTATAGATGTGAGCTGCCCTGGGTGCTCTTGCCAGCCTTACTGTGCTGTAGTCTTAGATCTTCATCCTGAGAGAAAGTTCTGGGGAGTGCCTTCAGAGCCATTGTCAGAAGCTGAGAGGCATGGGGACCCCATGCACAGGAGACCACTCAGTAATGAAAGTGCTATTCCTGACTTAATAATTCTATTTTTGGTAGTTTCTGCTTTCAAATATTTTAGATACTTCAGTGTATTAGCTTCTTATATACAAAGATCTAGGGCCAGTGCAGTAATAGCTTAACCATCATGTGGTTTTACAAAGATGAACTGGCACAAACCACAAGCTCACATACTTCTCATATTCTTTCATCTCTCTGTGTGGAAAGGGAGGCAATTTAAAGCTTCCATTCATGGCTTTGAACAAACTGTGTTCAGCTGTGGTTTGTTCAATCCATAGTAGTTCAGTCAAACCATAGTTCAGTATTTTGCTTTGTGAACAGACATGGTTTGCACAAAGTACAGTTCTGGTTCAGTTGATCGTACATCCACATGCTGCAGCTTAGCTGCTGCTTTTCTCCACTGTTTATGTGAACAAAGAAGTCAGAAAGCCATTGCTAATCAAAGTTTCCCATAAAATGAGTACATGGTGTGTTGGTTACTTATTTCCAAACAACCCAGGATTTGGAAGCCAACTTTAAATCATGGTTTGACATAGGCTTCACAATTCTGACTTTTTAACCATAGTTCCTGATTTACCCATGCATTTTACTAGCTGACTTCACTCACTCAAAGGTAATGATGCAGCAGCAAAGAATCTAAGGAAGTGCATGGAGCTTGTATCCTGTCTTACAAAGTAAGTGTTTCCCTACCTATGGAATAGACACCCCAGAGAAGCTTTCCTGGTGCCATATCTGTTCTCGTTTTGGCACCAGGTGAAAGCATTCTCCACCCATTTTAGCAACTAATTTTAAGATGATTTTATTAATTTTAAAGGGTTTAATAGATTATTAATGGTTGTCCTCTCAACCTGTACATGAGTCATAATGATTAGTGTTAAATTATTATTTTTGTTATTGAGATTTTTAATTGATGAATTTTATCAATTTTTGTATTATGTAATTTTAAGATTGTCTATTTTTGGTCTTGGTTGCTGGACACTGCCTAAAGAGCCTTTTGGACTACTTAGTGACATATGAATATTAATATAAATAAATAAAGATGGTTTCCTGTGTTTTGGACAAAAGGGAAAATTAGTTTATTAAAAACAGTGATCAGAAACTTTAAATGTCCTCCCCTTCTGCATGAAGGGAGTGAGAGAGACTTTTGCCTGCCTGTCTTCTGTGGATCTGAACCAGCGGTCCCCAAACTTTTTCAGGCTGCCACCCCTTTTCCTCTTGGGCAACAACCCTAGCACCCCCATGCCTCTTTCTTTGTATTCAGTCTGTTGCGCTACTGTACATTTAAAACAACCAATCACTAACCCCCTGGTACTAGCCACCTTGGGGATCATTGATCTCTACCTGAACCAAGCTCTCCTCTCTTCCTTGAAAATTCATGGTAAGTATCTTGATGTACATTATAGGCTGAAAGGATAACATTTCTCAATGACTTTTCACTTCTGTACTTTTTGAATATTTGGAACTGATCTAGGAATGTTCCTCCCGAGAACCCAGCCAAACACAAATGGAACTAAACCTGCCTGTTCCTAATTTCTATTTTAAAAGCAGCTAGTTAACTTTACCTATTTTTTAATGTAGAAAGAGTCCTCCAGAGGGAGGCACAGAGGGAAGGAAGATATTAAAATTACCAAGGAGCGGACTCCAGAAAGTGAAGAAGAAAACCCTGATTGGGAAACAAACAGGGACGGTAGGTGGAATATTCAGAGTCCAGAAATGGAACTGAAATGAATGTACATTCTGGATATGCTTACCCATGGAAGGAAAATTGGTTTTGGTACATGGCTTCTATATTTTGAATCCTGAAATAAGGAAATAGTTTAAATGGCATCCAAGAAATGTCCATTATACCGTTTAGTTTCAAAATGTATCCTGAAATTTAAATATGTTCTGCATTTATTCTATTTTAGTTGTGTGGTAGACTGGATGCACTTGCTAGTTTGCAAAAATTTAGTGTTCACTTAGTGTCTCAGATTCTGATTAATAATACTGTTGCTTGAAGAAATGAGCAGTGAAATACCCCAAAGAATTAAATCATAATCTTTGCTTGTGCAAAATAATTTCTCTAATAAATATGTAATCAGTATCCTTTAAAACCAATGGTCTGTGGTAGGGACAGGCAACTTTAGAGGATGGGGGCGGGGCACATATGGCTACCTGGAGCCCTTTGGGGATTACATCCTACCCCTAGCATAACCAGAACTGTGGCTGCATTCTGAGCAAAATTGTCCTCCCTGCAGTTCATCAAACATCCTGGAGCATGATGCAGAGAAATGGAGCACATCCTTTACTTGCTCTATTCATCTGCAGAACCCATGATTCTTCTCAAAAAAAAAAGGCACTGATGTAGCAAGTGCCTCATTTCCCAGTGTAATTATTTGGTATCCAGTGACATGATTGAAGAGGGAGCTGCACCACAGAGTCAAAGGACTGCTTGGGGGGTTGCCAAAATCCTTCCAGGGGGCTGCATGTTGTCCAGCCCAGACCTATGGTAAGGATGCCCAATAGCCCTGTACCAGATCATTTGCAGGTTCCTGAGGAATATGAATCCTTGCTATTTCCCTTATTTTTTCATCTCTATTATGGATCATCTAAGTTTAGGCTGAGCAAGGGAGGAAAGGTGCACTGCCATTTCTGCATTACATCTTTCTTTGGGTTTGTAGCTGTGCGGCTACAATTTATACTGACTAGACCTACTGAGTCAGACCACTAGGGAAGCAGTCCTAAATACACTTTCTAAGGAATAATCTCCACTGGACAAAGGGATTAACAATTGAGTAAGCATGCTAAGAATTGTGCTTGTAAGTCCAGTATTGTCCTTGCTGGTGCACAGTAACACTCCGTTGTCTTGGGCAAAGACCTTTCCCAACTGTGCTTCCCAAGGTCGCTTTAACTGGGGATGCTGGGGATTGAAGCTAAGACTGTATGTGTGCAGAGCACATGTCGTACCATTGAATAAATGCCCTTTTCCTAAGGTGGGAATTGGTGGCAACCTCTGGAGCCATCCGCTTCCATTGCCTGTGTCTGTGATAACACTTGTGTATGAACTTCTGGAAGAATGAAACTCCTTGTGTGCTGTTACTGTAGAACTTAGAAGAGGAGGAGTAGAGATGGGGGAAGACAGAAGCAGCACAGAAAGAGATTGATAGAAGGAAATAGGGAACTGATACAGAGTATGAAGAGGTTTGTGGGATGGAGAAACATGCTGGTACAGAAGCCTTTTGGAGAGGAAACACAACAGCATAAGAATAACAAGATGAGCACAGCTATGGTGTCCTTAAAGAAGGTAGGAAAGCACTGTTGATTGGAGAGAGAGAAATGGGAAAGATGAGTAACAGTGAGGGTTCAAAAGAATCTGTTTTGCAGATGCCAAACATGTATATACATACTTGTCTAATACTAGATCATTATTCCTTTTAGTGCAAAAAAGCTGCTTCAGCTAAAGTACTTAGGAATAGAGAAGCAGTGGTAAGGGTGCTACATCTCTCTACCTTTCCTCAATCCTTAATCTTTTTCTTTCTCTCTTTCCCTCCCCTTTCAGTGACTTTTCTCCCTGTTGAGTTTCTAATGTGTTTGTGTTAAAATTAGTATGGTGTAGTGGTTCCAGTATCAGACCAAGGCAGAGTTGTTTCAAGGACAGGACTGGCAAGAAGCATAATCTGTGTTGCTCCTGAGCCCTTGGAGAAGGAGTGGGGTATAAATGAAATAAAGGAAGAGGAATGTACTTGCAACGTAAATTTACTGAATATTTTTAGTTCTAAAATTCACATGCGCTTCCTGATTTGTTAAATTAATCAGTTGGAACCCTAATAATTTTTTCTTTTCTCTTTTCTTTTTATAAATTAAGATTCTGATAACGGTGATGTTAATTATGATTATGATCATGAACTTTCTTTGGAAATGAAGCGCCAGAAGATCCAGAGAGAGTTAATGAAACTTGAAGAAGAAAACATGGAGAAAAGAGAAGAAATAGTAATTAAAAAGGAGGTTTGTGTTTTGAAAATAAACACTTAGCCTGTAAAAAATAGCTGATAAATGAACAGACCTTCAGGATACTAGTAATATATTTATTGCCATTAGTAGCATACTCTGCATGCTACCTGCTCTTGGGCTTACGTTTTCCTCCATAAGCAAACATGGAAACGCAGCCATTAACATTTAACCTTTTTGGGCAGGGTGGGGGGGGGGCAATTTGCATCTTACATTTAAATACATTATCTAATGGTAACTAGATTTTTTGGTGTCCTTTATATACTTTAGAAAGGGCTTGTCATTTCAGCCTCTTTACTGAAGTTTAGGATCACTGAATTGTCTGTCATAAGCAACACTGGGAACACAGAGTTTGATTCATGGCAGGATTCACTTTCAGACTGATCTTTGCCAGTATTGCTTAGGATTGCACAGATCCCTAGTGTGAACTAGTGGCACTTCCGTAAATAACAGAGTGGCTGTCTCTGATTTCTGCTGCTCTCCCCTCCTCCCAGTACTGCATCCTGTGCTGTTCTGAAGCAGCAGCTTTTCTGGAAGCATAGAAGGTGCTGAAGGTGGGAGCAGAAAGAACTGTTCCATGCAGAGCTCTGCTCACAGTAGTTCAGATCCATGCCTTTAGATTACCTTTCAATTAAGATCTTTGAATAATTTTTGAATCATTTTGGTCAGACTTGGTGCTTCTCCCATGTCAAGACACTCTTCCAGCCATTAAGATCTTTCACCCTTCTGCCATCCTGCTTTGAAATCCAACCTCCTGGTATAGTGTTTCCTGAACCGTATTTCACCCTTATTGTTTTCACAGTTAAGATTAGCTGTCTCAAATCTTAAGCTTGCTAGATCAGAGCAAAACTCATTAATGAACACTCATTAAATTTATGGTTATGATTATGGGCTGTCAGATGTGATCAGAACCCTTTTTCACTTATCTCGAGAACTTTCAAGTTTGTAAGAGAAGCCATTGTAAACCTGAATTATTAGGTGGTCCCTGCTAGCAAGTAAAACTGATGATCCTTGGATTAGCATTTGCAAACAGTTTGACGTAAGGTTTTCTTCTACTGTTCGTCTTGAAAGAACGGCAGTATGGAACATCTTGATATTTTAGACTAAATTTAGAAATATTTGAATGCATGAAGGTATCCCCCTGACTTTACCCTCACTGTCATTGTGGACCAAATAGTCCAGACAGCAACTAGAGATTTAGAAACATAGAAAACAGAGCAAGCCAGGAGGGGTCTCCCAGGCCATCTAGTCTGACCCCTGGCTCTGCTCATGACATGCCTACCATGTGCATTTGAGTGGCCCATTCGTCTCAGCTATCCTTTGTTATCAAAATTTGCAGTGCGTATTAACATAGGAATGTACATCTAATAAAAAAGTTAGTTTGTAAGGAAAATGGGTTGATAATAGATGCCTTCTTTCTGAATAATAAGTGTGATCTCAGCTTCAAGTGATACTTGCATATATGATTTTGGGGCACACGTATCAGTGTAAAGCAAACTTGTTGCAATGTAAAAAAATTATGTCTGTTTTACTCTTGGTAAGATTTCTCCAGAGGTGGTTGGATCGAAATTATCATCCTCGCCTTCACCAGGGAAATCCAGTAAATCTCCAAAACTGAGATCAAGCCCCAAATCTTCCTCTTCAACCAGTAAGAGGGAAAAGAAGACTTCTGCAGTTTCTTCACCCCTCTTGGACCAACAGAGGTTAGTAAAGAGGCATATTTTGCAAATAGAGTATTGTGTTCTGCCTTGATTGGGTTTGTAATCTAAAATTTACCTAAGGTTATGGTTGCTATTCATTTTTAAGCTCAATTCCTTCACCAAACAATTATGTAATTGGTGCTTTTTATGTTCATTATTTGAAATTTGTGAATCTTTCACATAACTTTTGCACCATTACTATCTTGAATAGTAAGATATAGTTTGTGAATGACATGGAAGGAATAGTGCAGCCCTCTGCTGGCATAATACACAATTGTAGTTTATTTTCTTTATTCACAGAATTAAGCCTAGGTAACTCAGCCATGAATAGATAGACTGCAAACCACAATTTAAAGCCATGGTCTGCAGTGAGTTGCAAACTATAGCATACAAACCTATAGTTAAACTGATGTGTGCACCAAGCAAAACTCATTTGAAGCAATTTCCTTCACCTCCCCAACTTTACCGCTTAGGTTGTATATTAATTTTGCAGACTTTTGTAATTTTAAAGTGTGACATGAAATGTCTGTATTGTAGTCACAAGCAAGGTCATGGAATTACTTTCTGTGCAACAGTCGCCCCTGGGCATCTAGATGCAAATTCTCATCTAACAATGCAAATTCATTGGATCTGGGCAACTAAGCGCATCATGGCAACTGGAGTGGAATTAATGTTACCAGTTGTGCAGAGACTTCCTGCATGTTGCTGCTTGGGATTGTATTCTTCTGGACTCTTCCCTTCCATCATTATGAGATGCAAGATTGATACCTTATATAGCTTGGACATATGCAACTGTATTATTTTTATCCCTTGCTGGTCGATCAGGACTCAAAGGCAAGCAAAATCTTGACCTTAAGATTTATTAAAAATCAGAATTTGCCCAAGCATAGATCATCACCAAAGCAAAACACACGCACGCACACCCTTTTAGCACAATTCCTTGGCTTTAGTGGAAATCCAACACAGACAGTAGCATCTTCCATTACTCCACAGCTGGTCTTCAAATGTTTCAAAGGTTATACAGCATTCAGGTATGTGTAGTTTGGTTTGGTTTTTAATCAGACCAAGTCATTGTTATTGCAGCAGACAGGCATTTTCTATAAAATAAATCTTAGTGGGCTATAATTACAACTGGGATGAGTCAACTATTCCTGACTTCACAAATTGCAATTACCTTTTAAATA
Source organism: Varanus komodoensis (assembly GCF_004798865.1). Lineage (NCBI taxonomy): Eukaryota > Metazoa > Chordata > Lepidosauria > Squamata > Varanidae > Varanus > Varanus komodoensis. The sequence goes on along the minus strand of NW_025336010.1, from coordinate 6,832,704 downwards.
TTTGTTTGCTTACTGGTTTTTTAGGAGCTCAAAAAGCAACCACAGTAAAAAGAAAGGTCCTCGCACACCTAGTCCACCCCCACCTGTGCAAGAAGAGGCTGCACAAGGGAAAAAACATAAAGAAAAACATAAAGTTAAAGAACGATTAGAAGAGAAGCCAAGAGAGGTCAAGGAGAGAGGCCGTGACTTTGAAAGACATAATAAGGAGAAAAAGGAGAAACAGAGGTAATTGCAGCACATGTAATTTTTGTTTAAAGTTGTTTGGTTTGACTAATTTTGCTTCATCTGTAACTGTGGATGACTGAACACTTCATTTTGCTGTGTTTTCAGTCCATTTCCATTTTTAATAAACATATATGCATGACAAGTCATGAAATGAATTGAATGTATTTTTCCATAAGATCCTGCAAAGGGTGAGCGTCTTTGCACTTCACAGTGCAAAGCCACCGTGAGTTTCAAGTCTTGCTTGTGGCAGTGCGGCTCACTGAGGCATCTGAACCCAACAAAGACAATTCAGTGTTGTTTGCATAAGCCACCCTGAGATCTTGCTGTTGAGGGCAGCCTGTTGTGTTGTGCAGACCTGGCAGTGTGACTTGTAGGAGGCTTTTTGGCACAGGTACAGAGCTGTCTGACAAGCCTGGTGGAAAACCCAACTACTTCTCCTGGACTTGCTCAGGTTGTGTTCACCTTCCCCCTCCCTTGTTAGTGATGTTCATGCCTCCATGGATACAGGAAAGGCTCTTGGAATGTCATGCATGTATCCCCCCTCCCATTCTTTGGAAAGTGCACAAACATCAAATTAATGCTATTGTTGTTATGACGATGACTACTACTACTATTTTACTATTTTCTGGTGCTTCTCAGGTTTGCAAATGGATTCTTTATTTTTCTTTTATCCTGGTAGTGCACAAGTGCCTGTTCATTATATCTGTATCTTGTAAACATTGTACTGTTCCTGCTAAAAACAAAGAAAAAATGAAACTATGTAAGCCATCTTGGGTTACAAACCAGAGGAAAAATGCCTGGCTCCTCCCTGTTCTTCTGATAGAACCCATTCCATCAGTGGGATGGTCTCATTGGATCCAACATCAGAGAGTATCAAAACTGCTAGAGCTTGATCTGATCACTGACTTGGATGTCAGTGAACTGGTGACACTAAATCTTGAGTGGTCTCCCCCACCAAGACTTGTTAAAGAAAGTACAGGAGAGTGTGCAGATTGAGGCCTGAGGGATTCTACCAAGCAAACATGTGCAGGAGATGACAAGAAGTTATCTTTTGCCACCCTAAGGTACCTAGCAAGCTCAGCAGCTTTCACTAACATGTTAGTTTTTCACTAGTACAAAGACTGCAGAAAGAAAGAAAAGACAGCAAGTTTATCTCTAAGTAAATATATGATTATCTTTAACTGGGAATCCTTCAGTGAAGAGGGTTGGACCCAAGGGCCTTCTGGTCCCTTCCAACTCTACTATTCTGTGATGTGCTGATCAGCATTCCAAACATAATCCCCATTAGTGATATTTCATACCTGTTGCTGTTTGCTTATTCCTCAGAGATCCCTCAGAAGGTTCCCACAGGCAGAGACGTTCACCTAGTCCAGAAGAACATTCTGGTAGCAATTCTTCTCCTTCAAGAGAATATTCTCCTAGCACAAGGAGGCGGCAGACATCTTGGGCTCCAACAAAGTCCAGCAGCCATAAACATTCTTTTTCACCTTCTTGCAGGTAGAATAATGACCTATATAATTACAAGTATTCATGTATTTCGTTTGTTTATTGTATTCTGTGTTATTTTACTGATTGTTCTGTATCTCCCCACCGTGAGAGCTTCAGCAGTTAGGTAGCATAGAAATAATAGTAATCCCAAAACCTGGGAAGTATTTAACTTGTAATAGTGGATAGCGCTTGAAAAGGTCACTTATAGGATGGAATCATAAACTGTGGAGAATTCTCCTGCATTTTCACTCACAGTCAGATTTGGACTGAGTGCGTCTTGAGAAGGTGATCTTGGGACATAAATCTCTGCTTGCAGAATGGTAGTTTTATAACCTCTATTGTATAAAGATAATGAGGACTGACTTACTTGGTATTTTGTAGGTACCAAAATTATGATTCCACCATGATCTAAAAACCTGAAACTTAGGGGAAAATACATACCCATGTTTAGTCAGAAAATGTCACAGACTTGTCTTACAAGGATGTTACATACCACAAAATGGCTTTGTTACATTTAAAAAAATCCTTGCAGGATCCAAATGTATCAGACATGCAATCTTAGCAAGATGACATCAGGTGAAAAACTCTGATAAGGTTAAAAATGATACAAAAATATAAAAATATCTGTATTCGCAGGTCTGCTTCACCACCAACTCAGCATCATTCTCCTGTTTCTTCAAGACATCACTCTTCTTCCTCTCAGTCGGGATCTTCTATTCAGAGACGCTCTCCATCACCACGTCACAAACGAACTCCTTCTCCCTCTTACAAAAGGACTGCTTCCCCACCTGTAGGCCGTTCCTCTTCTCCTTATGCTCACAGAGCTTCACCTTCTCCCCAGCAAAAGCAGACCCCTTCACGACATCGTTCACCCGTCAGAGAGAGAAGCCGGCATGATCGAGAGCGGATTTCACAGTCACATGATCGACGCCAAGAAAGGAGGGAAGGTATGAATATGCATAAGATTATAAGCAGTTTTTACATGTGCAGCCCAAAAGCAGGGTTTTTAAAGTTACAAGAGACTAGGCATTCTTTCTCCCAAGAGTTCTTAAGCTCTAAGCTGGACTTGCTGGCTCCTTATCCCAGGTAATTGGGTGCAAAGCACTGCTAAAACTTGTAGTATAAAAGAGCTTGGTGAGGAAGAATCAACATGCGGTTGCAAAAGGAAGTTATTTTTCCACCATCCTTCTAGAATTTGTTACAGATGTCAAGAAGCATGTTGATCAGTGAACATTGCATAACAAACATGCACACATCTGTCTGTCTCTCTGTCTCCAAAGGCTTATCAGGAAATTCAGCAGGCGCAGGATGAAAGACCCATTTATGGAGTGGTAACTGGTTAAAGATAGGAAACTAATAGAACTAAATTATAGAGGATGGTGAATTTCTAAACATCTGTGGAGAACTTCAAAATGGTTAGCAGAGGGACAGAAAGAAGCTAGTATTAGTTCAAAATGATCAGCATATTGTCTAAATTGGCAATCTCTGGGAAGAGATCTTGGAGACCATAATGTAAAGCTTTCTCTGAGCAGGCAGTGCATTAGGCTGCAATTTTGCAGGTAGAAGCAGTACTAGTCACAGAATGGGGAGGGTTTTCCACCCTTCAGACCTGCTCTGTAGACCTGGGAAGTCCTCTGGAGTTGATTTTCAGTTAGCATGTGGGGAGATCCAGTGGTGTGACATTGGATCAAACCCACTGTTGCCACAGGATAAAAGAAGTTATTGTATGTGCTCTGTAGTCTATTTAATTTTAATTTTTAAAAATATCCAAGATGTTTTTGCTGTAGCACTTTGTGTTGATTGCAGTATTCATGGCTCACCCGATTACAAAGTATTGCCTGGAAATCAGAATTCAGAGGTAAAAACGGTTTTCCAGCCCAAGTCTTTGTTTGGGATATAAAGCAAAGTATGTTCCAGTCCCCCAAAATGGAGGTGGTGGTGTTGTGATTTTCAGTTCAAGAATATAAATGTCTTAAGACCAGCCTCATATGTAGTAAAGAATTATATTTGAGAGCAAATTCATACCAATGTATGGGCTCTAAAGTTCCTTTAAAATTGTCCTCCCATTGCATTTTCCCTTTTGTTTTAATGTATTTCATTTTTATTTTAGTACTGTTAATTATCATTAAATATTTAACTAGAAATGCATTCACTTCACTTTCAGAAACTAGAGGAAAAAGAGGGAGAGACAGAGATAGAGAGGATCGTGACTATGACCAAGAACAGAGCACCCCCAGAGATCACAGAGATGATCGAGATTCTCGGGATGGACGGGATCGAAGAGAAACCAGAGATAACAGAGAGCGCCGGGATATAAGAGAATCTCGGGACGCTCGGGACTCGCGGGACTCACGGGATACAAGGGGCTGTAGCAGAGATAATAAAGACAGTCGTGATCAGAGGGACCTGCGTTCTACGCGAGACACACATGACTACAGAGACAGAGAGTGTCGTGACACCCATAAAAAGGAAGAGCAATATTTGGAGGAAACACGCAGCTATGGGCGGACCCATGGCAGAGAAGAGAGTTCTCGTGCTGAAGCAAGGACAGACTCTAGAAGTGAAGCCAGGAACGAGTCCAGAACTTCAGGAAGAAGTAGAGGCAGAGGTCCTGAATTATCAGACAAGGGTACAGTAAATGGAATGCTGCATTTGTTACAGTTGTTCCTAAATCAATGTGATAGAAATGTTATCAAAGTAGAACTGCTTTCTGTAATTGAATCTCTCTTCTTTTCAAAACTGCACCAAATTTAGTCACCATTCTGTGTAGTGCATCAGCAGGTATTCCAAAGAGCCATGAGGCAGAAAAGTAGAAGCCATATCTTTTTAATTAGTGATGTCTCACTATGAAAATTAATGTTTGATCTTTCTGAATCACCATGAATTGTTAAGTGTACTGGATTATATACTTCAGTGTTGCAGTTGAAAAGCTTTTAAGTACCTTGTCTAACTGAATCTCACCATCTGTCTGAGGAATCTGTAGATGGTTGTTGCCTCACTCACAGAGTCCAGTCTTAGCTGGATTGATGGCTCCGCAAGCTTGTAGTGCGATGTTGCAGCAGCAGTCTACATTCCATCTGTACTCAGGAATTCTGGATTTTGAGCTAGTCTGTAGGAGCCTGGCAGGAGGAGAAAAATGTTTTTAAGCAGAGTGGACCAAGGAACCTTCTAGTCCTTTCTAGTTCCATTTATTGTACCTTTTGTAACAGATTTATCATCCTGCAGGCAAGCAACCAAGTTAATTTAGAAACACAGTTTTAACTCAACAGGATTACATGAGAACAGGGTCAACTGAGTACTGGATATTGGGACAATAGAAGTGCTCTTCTATTTGTGCATCTATCTAAAGGGTAAAATAATGAGAATCATTTTAGTCTGTACAGGTCTTCTAGTAATTCTGTAATCTTTAAGTATGATTTGGAACAATCTTTCCCTATTTTCTCTATGTATATCTTCATTAGGTAGTAGAGGAACGAGGGGTTCTCAGGTTGACAGCCACTCTAGTAATAGCTACCATGACAGCTGGGAATCACGGAGCAATTATCCCGACAGGGATCGCTATGAAAACCGAGAACATGCACGGGATTCTTCATTTGAGAGAAGACATGGAGAAAGAGACAAGCGTGACAACCGGGAGAGGGGTAGGTTCTCATTGATCTTTTCTCAGTTGCTGGTTACACTCATAACCAATATAGCCATGAAAGCCACTTTCCATCCAGCCCTCTCTAGCATGACCAAAGGACCATGACCCAGGATGTGACTGCGTGGAAGGGAGCAGATTTGATTCTTAATAGCTATAGGAGGAATGTTTGGCATGTACATCTTACAGAGGAAAATAGAGTTGGTTTAGGGATGACACTGCTGTGAAGGAATCTGACATGATCCCTGCAGAGTCTTGCTGCCTCAGGGGTTCTTAATGTGTGTACATTCTGCCTCATTACACTCCTCCTCTCCTTTGCTCTCTGGTTTCACCTGGCTGCCCTGTGTGCTCCAGCAACGTCCCTGCTGCTGCTGCCATTCTGGAATATCTCCCCAGCCTCTGCACTCCACCAGTGACAGTGGCCTGCTGGCCCAAATCGCCATTGCCAAGTGTTCTGTGAGAGGGGCACCCTGCCCAGTTCCTGTGGAGAAGCAGGAAGTGGGGGCAGAGACAGATGCAGGCAGGCAGGGCTACAAGCTGTTAAGGCAGCTACTTAACCAGCGGCCCCTGGGCAGACTCCAAAGGGTGCTTCCTGTTCAGCACCTGTTCAAGGCCAGCTTGGGGCCTTTTTTTCTTTAGAGGGTCCTTGGAAGGAGGTTGAAGAAGGTAGGAGGAGGTAGGGCTAGGTGTGTATGAGTTGGAAACGGAACAAGGGACAGGCAAGAGTGGTAGTAGGTTGAAGGAAGAGGTATGATTCTAGTAGGAGAGTTGAGTGAGAGGGCTGTAGTACAAGGTATAGGAAGGATTTGAGAGTTAGAAAGGTATAAGCAAGTGGTTGGTCAGATGGGTTCAATGGCCAGTATCCTGTCCTGGATGGGATCATGCACCTCTTTAAGAATGAAGTCCATAGCTTGGACGTGCTCCTGATTCCAAAACACTCACTTGAGTCCCAGGTGGACTTGGTGGCCAGGAGCACCTTCCTTCAGCTAGGATTAATTTATCAACTACAACCGTATCTTGACAGATGACGCTTATGTTCTCTCTGGTAACATCCCAGTTGGATTATTGCAGTTCACTCTACATGGGGCTGACTTTGAAGACACCCCAACTGGTTCAAGATAGGGTCATGTGACTGTTAACAAGAACCAGTCCCCAGGCTCATATTACACCATCTTAATATGGTTTTATTTGTCTATGGTTTTATTACCATCTATACTTGTTACCACTGGAAATCCAGGCCCCGTTTAAAGTGCTTGCACTTACATAGAAACAGCGAGTCAGAAGGGGTCTCCCAGGCCATCTAGTCTGACCCCCGGCTCCAGCTGGCTCCGCTCACGACATGCCCACCATGTGCATGTCCAGCCTATCCTTGAACACCCGCACCGATGGGGCCTCAACGACCTCTCGTGGAAGCCCATTCCACACCCTTGGGGTCCTAACAGGAAGTGCTTCCTGGCATCTAAATGGAACCTTGGCTCCTTGAGCTTTGCTCTGTTGGAGCGCGTCCTGCCTTCCTCTGCAGGGGAGAACAGGTCTCTACCCATCTCCATGTGACATCCCCTCACATATCTGTATATCGCCAACATATCTCCTCTGAGTCTCCTCTTCTCCAGGCTGAAGAGACCCAGCTTCCTCAGTCTTGCCTCATATATATAAAACCCTAAATGGCTTGTACCCTGGGTACCTGAAGGATCACTTTCTCCCACTGTCCATTGTGATCAATTGAGGAGGTCCTTCTTAAGGAGCTGTCCCCCAGGACGATGAGGGGAATGGCAGCTTCTCAGTAGTTGTGCCCCATCTCTGGGACAGGTTTTCCAGAGAGGCCTGCCTCATACCATCACTATCATTTTGGTGCCAGACGAAGACATTTCTCCAGCTATTTAAACAATTAATGGTATTTTTGATTTTAACTTGACCCAGGCTTATGGTTTTATCTTAGTTTATATGATGTATTTAAAATTGTTTCCATGAAGTTTTTTCATAATGATCTTAATTTGCTTGGTTATGTTTTGTATTGATATTTTGGGATTGTTTTTAGTATTAATGACTGTAGAACTTTATGTTGTTTAATCATCGTAAGCTGCTCATAGAGCACAACTGTGAGCTATTACGGTGGCGTGCAAATTGACATAAATGAAATTTCACAAATACCAATGCACAGCACATATTTTCATCCTACATGAGTCAAAGGACCCCAGGAAAAGTAAAGGTGTGCTCTTTGTCTGGGAAGTTGCTTATCCCTTGTATGTACTGGCCCTTATGTTACCTTGGTCTTTGCCCACTTCCACAGCTCTTCCTTCCAAAAGAATTTGGGGGTGGGGAAGGACAGTAGGGAAAGGACAGACCCACAGGGGCAAGCTCATCTGCCCCCTCTCCTGGATGTTTTCCTGCAGTGCAGGGTATGTTTAATAGCCTTGTGTTAGGTGAAAGGATTTGTAATTTTAAAAAAGGAAAAGGAGAGCAGCATGGTTTCCCAGAGACAGTAATGTGGGCAGAGAGTGAAATGCCATGAAGAAGGAGATGGACTATGGTCCTGCCTTTTTAAAGAAATGGGTCATGCCTTTGGCTAGGATTTTCTGATATATCCTGACAGCAGTCTAAGTCATCAGCTTGGGTCACCTCTTCAAGTTAAACTTGAAGTCCAAATTTGATGTTTTTTTCAAATAACATCCATGAGCTATGAACCTCTGTCAAGAGAGGGAAACGATTCAGAGACAGCATCATATTGATCTCATGAAGTCAACTTATGAAGCCCATGAAACCTAGATACCTGTGATGCTGCCTTGTAGGTGAGACTATTTACCCTTCTGGCACAAGGTTGTGTGATCTGTCTGACTGCACCTCTCAGGGTCTCAGGCAAAGACTCTTCCCCTTGGGCCTGAAATCTGTTGAACCCAGGAGCATCTGCGCTTTACTGCTGAGCTGTAGTCCTCCTCCTGTAGCTCTGTGGGTTCTGGGATGCTTACAATCATGGAAAAACTACAAAATCATCCTTTTCATAAACTTGACTTCCACAAGTAATAATTGCCACAATTGATTCTGGGAAACTCACTGCCGTGGTTTGCTGTTGAAGAGAACTGGTGAATGCAAGCACTAGGAAATGGAATTCATCTTTCCAATTCATGGAAGCAAAATCCATTTGTCATTACAGATCAGCGAGCAAGCTCACCAGTACGGCACCAAGGAAGAAGTGATGACCTTGACCGAGATGAAAGACTAGAAGAACGTAGGGTGGACAGGGGTGAAGACAGACGAGATGAAAGACCCAGGGAGCGGGAGAGAGAGCGGGAAAGAGAGAGAGAAGCTGAACGTGATCGTGCCCGTGAACGAGAACGTGAGAGAGAGAGGGACAAGGATAGAGACCGCGAGCGGGACAGAGACCATGACAGAGAGAGGGAGCGAGAACGGGAAAGAGAGAGGGAGCGAGAACGGGAAAGAGAGAGGGAACGAGAACGGGAGAGGGAACGTGAGCGAGAGCGGGGGCGGGAAAGGGATAAGGAAAGGGAGCGCCAGAGAGAGTGGGATGACAAAGAGAGAGGAAGAGAAGAACGCAGAGATAAAAGAGATGATGTCCGTGAAGAAAGAACTGCAAGAGATAGCCGTGAAGAGAGAAAGTCAAAGTAAGTTCATTGTTAAAAATAAACTAAATATTCGGAATAATTAGTTAAGCGATTTTAGATGTATGGACTGCATGAGTCAGTAAAGGAGCAAAAAATCTATAGCTGGACATGTAGATCATCAATTAATGAGACGTTCAAATATCATTTGTAAAAATTTTTAGAGAAGTGGGAGACAGTCATATTTCAATTCAGTTTAGTTCAGTGTAGTTCCAGTTGTATTTATAGCAGACGTGTGAAATTTCTTAGAACGAAGGTGGACCAATGGTTGACTGCATTTTGTGTCTAATATAGAAAACGTCACCGAAATGAAAGTAGCCCCAGCCCTCGTAAGTCACCAAAACGTCGTCGTGAGCATTCACCTGATAGCGATCCTTACAACAGTGGAGATGATCAAAGTAAGTAAAAAGTGTGTTGTCCCCATGTAGCATGTATGTTAAAATAAATTACTGCCTTTTTGCAAGCTGAAATAGAAAAGGATTCATTGGGAACGAGCTGTCTGATTTTTTGTACAAGGCTATCTTTCTTGCTGGGTATTCATTTCTTAGATACAGTATTTACCTGTATCATCTGTTCCTTTTGTGCCGCCCCCCCCCCCGCCCCCATCAGAAGAATTGGAAACTAACTCAGTGATGAAACCTGAGTTAGTTAACACATGAAATATGAGTTAAATTAACTTTGGTGGTTAACCTGTTCATAAGTCTTCCCTGTTGATTGGCTGTAAAATTACAGAAGCCAGAACTGCCGGGACATGCATTTACTTCCACAATTTCCCATGTTTTTCAATAACTCCCTCCCCTCAATACAAACACACTAGGAAAAGGCCATATTGAGGAGGGTTCAGTTTACAGAACTCTCCCAGTGAGCCAAGCAACAAAGGAGGAACATAAATATGTTAATAGTTAATCACTGTGGAAGGTAATTTGACATATGTTGAATGCTGCCTTTTAAATGTATGATCTATCTAAAGATATAATAGAATAACCTGTTTTATTTTCTAGAAATGGCTGAATAATGTGCTGTTATTACAGTTTTTGTGTAGGTTGGGCACCTCATGGTGTGCATGTTCAGATGTTAAGGGAGAAATTCCCTCTCATCTCCTCCTCCTCTACCCATAGAATAGCAGTTCTGATTTTGACATAATGATGTAAAACTGATTTGCCTTTTAGGAGAATGTCTGTAGGGTGAAGGAAATTGGGTTTTCCTCACATTTAACATCCAAACTGGTTTGTTTGTATAGGAGAGTCAGAGCAGTATTCAAAGCTGGCAGTTTGTGGTGCCAGTCAGAATGAATGCTGATTAGGAATGTGTATGAAATCTGGGACAGAAATCCATCAGATCCCCTGGGCTCAGCTCCCTGTTCTCTAGCCCGCTTTCTTGTCCTCATGAGTCCAACTTCCTAGCAAGCGCACCAAGCATTCACCTGGCACTTGCCATGAATTTGGACCCCTTGTGGCCACTGTGCAAATGGCATCCCTCTTCTGTGCCCATGATTTGCACCCTTTATTTGCACTGCATGTGATGCAGAAGAAAGTTGCTGGTTGTGCAGCTGGAGTTCTGTGAGCATTGGCAGACTTCCTCTCAGCTTGGCTCATTTTCTGAGACAGGGCCAAGCATGAGAGGAAGTGCACAAACTGAAGAGGAATGGATTCTGTGGAGCATCATTGCAACAGTAATGATAGTGCTTTGTAGTGCAATTCCAGAATTTAGCCCAGATCAACTGTTTCAAAATGGGATGAATCAGTACAACTTCCTTCCAAGAGCTCCAGAAACAGTGATTTGGGCTAGTTTGCAGGATTGCCCTGCAATGCTCCAGCTTCCCATTGAACTAAGAGTTATTCCTGCTAGTCCACAGGCAGTATTGGATATTTTCATGGGGTTAGCTGGCAAGGGATTCTCTCCCCAAATATTGGGTATATGTAGGCTGTTTCACTGTAATCTAAGTAATATAGATGGATGCGACAGCTTGTTTAGAAATGAAGCATCATGACATGTTTTTCATCTTTCATAGACGAAAAACGCAGATTATTGAGTCAGGTTGTCCGACCTCAGGAATCACGCTCACTTAGTCCTACACACCTTTCAGAAGACAAGCAGAGCCGATGGAAAGAAAGTGAACGAAAGTCAGAGAGAAAGGACAGCTCCAGACATTATGAGGAAAGTGACTTTAAAGAGCGAGTTTCTTCTGGGGACAAACAGCGAGAGCAGCGAGAGATCAATGAAAGTTCAAGGAGCAGGGTCCAAGAGACTGTAAGTAATCGAACCTCTGAAGAACGAGAGGCAGTTGAGCACATCCATGAAGATAAGAAAAAAATCAAAGTACAGAAAAAGGCTACAAAGAAAAAGAAAGAGGAAGACATTGGGTTAGAGCGGTATGTCAGTGAACCAGTCCTAGATAAGATCTCAGTCTTTTCACCAAAGAAAGTTCAGAAAAAGAAAAACACTGATAAGAAGCGCAAGAGATCTAAAGGAGATTCTGAGGTTTCTGATGAGGACAGTGGGCCACACCAGAAAAAGAAAAAAGGCCCAAGAACGCCACCTGTAACCACAAGAGAGGAACTGGTGGAAGCAGTGCCTGAGAAACCAGTGTTAGTAGAAATTGTCTCAAAAAGAGAGGAGACAACATTTAGCGATTGGTCAGATGAAGACGTTCCAGAGCGTGGAGAAACCATTCTGGAAAGGAGTTCTGAGGAGCCCCATAGAAATAGTCACCGCACAAGGGTGGAAACTGTGGGAACCGTTCATGTTGTTGAAGATCCTCCTCCAGTCAAATCTGTTGAGCAGAAGCGCAGCAGCAGCCTTTGCAGCAATCGAAGCCATGCCTCAAGCAGGCTCAGGTCACCCTCCAATGATTCTGCACACCGGAGTGGAGACGACCAGACCGGCCTGAAAAAGATCCTACATAGCAGCTCCAGTGACAGAGAGAGAAGGGGTCTAGAAATCACCGGAGAACGGAAATCAAGAATTGACCAGTTAAAACGAGGGGTTCCCAGCCGCAGCACATCTTCAGGTATTTCTGCTTTCATTGTTTTGCTCATGCTGGCCACTTTTACCTGACTTTCTCAGGTTCCCCCCTTCTTACAAAGCCAACCTCCACACACAAATCATAGCGTGTGATGAGATGTTATGCATAAAGGACAGCATATAAAAGTTGTAGATAAATAAACAAACTAACAAACACCCAAGGCTTTTCCTGAGAATCTCCAAGCGTGCATTTGGCTTCCCCTGCAGGAAGGTGTTGGCTTTTTGTGCAGTTTTTTTTTTAATATAATCCGTAGCCTTTGGCCTGCTCAGGTTTGTCCCTTCATACTTGCTGTTCTCATTGACAGAGTGCCTTTTGATTGCCGAACCCACCATGGTGACTAGCCAAATCAGGCATATTAGCAACATCAACAACAACAACAACAATAGAGCCAGTGTGGTGTAGTGGTTAAGAGCATGGGACTGAGACTCAGATGATCTGGGTTCTAGTCCCCACTCAGCCATGGAGCCAACTGGGTGACTTTGGGCCAGTCACAGACTCTCAGCGTAACCTACCTCACAAAGTTGTTGTGGGGATAAGATGGAGGAGGAGAATAATGTAAGCTGCCTTGAGCCCTTTGTAGGAAAAAGCCAGGATATAAATCAAAAAATGAATGAATGAATGAATGAATGAATGAATGAATGAATGAATGAATGATGCATTTCCTAATGTGAGAATGTATCATTGGAGCAGATATGGGGAATCTCTGACCCCCAGGGCCTCTCTATCCAGCCCACGGCATCTCTTTCTCAATCCTGTTCCCTGTTAGGCTGTTTAAAAAGCTTCCATTGATACTAATGGAAGCTTTTAAAATATTTTAATAACATAATAGTTGCTTTTAGTGGTGTTTGGGGAGATCATAACTGAGGGGGATTAACTCTCCCTGCATGCTGTGGCCCAGCCCCTCCTGCACATACTTAGGGGTGTAAAACAACTTTCATTGGTGAATCACGAGTAGGGGTAAAAAAAGAGCAGGGCAGGGTGAGAGACAGAGCTAAAGTGGAGAAAGAAAGAATGAGAGGAGGATGGGAAAGAGAATGAGAGTGAGTATGAGGAGTGGGGAAGAAATGCATGGGAATGTGAATGAGTAGGATCTGGTGGGGCTGGCAAGAGAGGGGTGCTCTTCTGACCTGGCCACCACTTGCATATGGCTTTTCTCTGATTTTCCTGGAAGGTTTATGGCCTTTGGGGTAGAAATGCCTGCCCTTCCTACATTAGTGAGTATATCCTAGTTGCAACTCCTTGAATCCCTAAGAACTAGAACGCTTTCCTGTATTCCAGGGGAATATTGTCACAAGATTATCATGTTCTGCTCTCATTGGCTGGGAACAAATATCTGTCTTTGACCAGGTGGGGGAAGTATGCAGCTAGATCAGTGGTTTCCAAACTTTCTACGTTCAGAGAACCATTTCCAGGTTGATGGGAAACTCCCATGGAAACCTAGTTGGTTGTAGGAGGAATGTTCTAGGACAGAGTTCATATCCTGATTTGTAAATTTTTTCATAAATGGTACTGTATTGGTTCAGATGCCATGGGAAGCTAGATTAATAAGCCAAGGTATTTGTGCCAAAGCCAAGCGGGGGAATAAAGAAGGACAAGAAGGAAACATGCAGGTGTGTGGCTCATTCTTGGGCTAACACATCAGTTTATCATCTCAAAGCTATGTCACAGCATTTTATGTTCATTGGTATCCCTTTTTCTTAAGTTCTAACTTTCTTAAGTTTTTTTAAATTAAGGAACATCAACCTGTTTTGTCACATTTAATCACGTATTCCATGTGCAACATAATTATGCACCCTCTTCATACTTTGTTCAGATCGACAAGATTCTAGAAGCCACAGTTCAAGGCGAAGTTCTCCTGAATCAGATCGACAAGGCCATTCCAGATCTGGGTCCTTTGACAGCAGGGAAAGAGGACAAGAGAGAGACAGACATGAGCATGATCGCGACCGGGACCGGGACCGGGAAAGGCGAGATGGGAGACAGAGAGATTGGGACCGAGATACTGCTAAAGACTGGTTGAGAAGCAGAGACCGGGATAGAATTCGGGAACGAGACAGACAGAGGGAAAAACGAAGAGATGTGGACCGTGAAAAAGAGAGGCCACCTGCTGAGAATGCTGAAAGAGACAGAGGCCTTAGTACTTCCTCTCAGACAGAGTTATCCAAGCACAGTGAATCAAAGCCAGGCAAAGAGCATCAAGAGTTTGATGCGATCTGCCTGGATTCTACTACCCTAGAAAAGGAAAGGCTGGATAAAGATGTAGGATCTTTCCAAGGTTTTGAAGATGGAATTGAAGCTGAGAAAGTGGAAAATTTAGAAGGTGAAAATGCTGACGGTTTATGTTTGCGCTCCTTTAAACACCAGACATCTGACAGGTTGCCTTGGTGGAGAAATACATGTTTCTTCCTCTATATATGCAAGCATTCTAATTTTGGCCCCATTTTACGCATAAGTCTAACAGTTGTGAGAGTCTCTAGGGGAGTGTATTCAGTCTTCCTCTTCTATGACTTCCTCCAGTGCAAAATGTATCCCCCACAAACAGCTGTCAAGTACCTTGGCAAGAGAGACAGGAACAATATCAGCAGCTTGGATTAGGGGGTCTGCATCATGGAAGGACATAGGAGATAACAGTCAGAGCCATCTCTTAGAGCAGTGGTGGCGAACCTATGGCACGTGTGCCGCAGCGGGCACGCAGAGCCCTCTGTTGGCACGTGAGCCAAGTCGCCCCAGCATCACCCCAGCTGTGAGTTGTTCTTTCTAAACTAAAACCTCAGTATTCAGGTTTTATTGCAGTGTTGGCACTTTGTGATAAATAAGTGGCTTTTGGGTTGCAGTTTGGGCACTCAGTCTCTAAAAGGTTCGCCAGCACTGTCTTAGAGCATTATTTCCTTGTCTTCAAAGCATCCCCCACTGGGCTGCTAAACAAAACCTGGAAGATCCTAATTGCATCCCCTGTGTTATGTCTACCTTTGTCCTTAAAAATACAGCAATGGTGCATATGAAATAAAGAACGTGGAAAGTCTCTGGTCCAATTCTTAACCAATTCTTTTTGAAAGATTTGTCCACATCATTGCTGCCCACCTGATTTGGATCTGTGGTTTGGTTCCAAAGGTGCTACTTTTTCAGGCAAGGTGGGCAGTCCCTCAATTTTGCCAGTTCTTTCTTCTCCTATAGCCCCCCCTTCCCATCCTTTCACCATGTCCTACATTATTCTAGAGGGTCCCCCAAATCTGAGGAACACCTTTTGGGAAAGGGCACAGGAGGGAATGTGGTAGTGGGAAAGCTCCATGTTGTTGATGCAACTCTCCCCAGGAGATAGGAGTCCATTCCCTGCATGTGGAGTTATATTTTGCTGCTTTTCTTGCTTATGGTAGGTGGAGATGATGAAGCCAAAATAGATGATATGCAATCAATGGGATCTGGTGCTGGAGAATATGAGCCAATCAGTGATGATGAGCTTGATGAAATTTTGGCAGGTGATGCCGAAAAGAGGGAAGATCAGCAGGATGAGGAAAAAATGCCAGGTAACCATGACAAGATCCCATTTTACCAAGGCCTTGTGTGCTGAAAGAAAGTCAGGTTTCTGTTCTGAAGTTATACAGCTTGTGTCAAGAAAATTTAAACTCTATAGCATGCATAAATTATGCATACTAAACAGTGCATTGATTTGATTATTTTGCTTAATTCCACTTCTACTAGTCATGAAAGGGGGAGGCACATTGGAGGATGCTGCAGTTTTGGACCCAGACCCCTGAAAAATGTCCACAGTCCACTCTTAAGTACAGAATAAAAATTGGCTTCCAAATCACAGCTTCTTGGTTTGGACAGCATGGAAACTGGTTTTTAAGGAACCGACATTATTTCCACCCAAGCTAGACACATCAGGAGAGGGACAAGGAGGGAGCAGTGTGAAGGTAACTCTTTCCTTGCTCCTCATCAAGAAAGCAACTCAAAAGGCTCTACTCACCTCCTGTCTCCTCTTGTGCTAGAAGTATAGCCAGTACAGTCACAGGGTATTCAGAAATAGTCCAAATGGACATCAAGACACGCCATTTCTGATTTATTTAAATGATGTTGATATCTGTTCTGTAGCATTGCATGTACCACAGAAAGACCACCAGTAGGGTTCTGCTCTGCCACTGAGCAGACTGAAGATTTCTTTGTGTTTACAGATCCCGTGGACGTAATTGATGTGGACTGGTCAAGTCTGATGCCAAAACAGCCAAAAGAGCCACGTGAGCCTGGGGCTGCTCTTCTAAAATTTACTCCAGCTGCTGTTATGTTGAGAGTTGGCATTTCTAAGCAACTAGCTGGCCCTCCCCTCTTAACCAAAATTAAGGAAACATGCCAGAGAACCTTGGAGAAACCGAAAGGTAAGTCATTCATGAACTGGAAGACTTTTTAAGTATCATATTGATCTTTGCTTCATTTTTGAGCATGCGCCACAGGTTAGAGGCTGTATCAGATCAATGATCTGGATTGATCTTTGGGATCCCAAATTCTTTGGGATTTGCAGAGTGAAGGTGGAATCAGCAGGCATGGATTTCCCTTTTCCCCATTCCTGCCTCCCTCTTCTGACAGGAGCTTCCTCTGACTAACTTCCTTTAACAACAACCCAGACACCAGTGGGAGCAGTGTCTGGATCCAAGCCAAACTGGTTTGTGGCATATCATTGCACTGCAGCAATATTGAACTGTTTCAGATTGATAGAGGTTTCAGACTTCCTGTGGATGGGTTGTGGGGCCAGCCTGCCTATTCCATTGCTTGAAGTGCCACTTTTGTTATACTTCAGTTAGCCTTTGAACATAGTAGGTAAGCTGTAATGGTTGTCTGTGAGCACTGCTGTTTAAACTGAGAGCCACTGTGATGTAGTTGGTTAAGAGTGTGGGATTGAGTCTCATGCGGTCTGGGTTCTAGTCTACTCAGCCATGGAGCCAACTGGGTGTCTTTGGGCCAATCACACACTCTTTACCTCACAGGTTGTTGTTGTCGGGACAAGATTTAGAGTAGAAGAATGATACGAGCCACTTTGAGCTCTTTAAAATAGGAAGGGTGGTATATACATCTGAATGAATGAATGAATGAATGAATGAATGAATGAATGAATGAATGAATATATCTGAGTGTTTGAATAAAGGTAAGGCATTGTAAGAGTCTGTCATTCTTTCTTTTGTGTGCCTTCAAATTCCTTACAGTATCCTTACCACCATCTTTGCATTTCTAGTGGTATTGATGGGCATTTGCTTACTTCCCTCTAATCTTTTGTGTCATTACCTCCCACCTTCATTTTATGCTACTTGAAAAACTGCTGCTTTCTCACTAAGAGGGGTACCCCTCTTATTTCATTCATCCAGCTTGTTGTACTCAATGAATTCTGACCACCTTAGAAGGCAGATAGTCATTGTTTTTGTTATGCTGTAAAGTGCTGTGTATATCACCAGTGTTTTATAATAATGTATTACCATTGTACAAGAACTTTTAATGCACACACCTTATTTCTTTATTAATGCTACCTCTTTGTAGATGCAGAAAGTCTATTTGAACATGAGTTTGGGGCCCTGAACATGGCTGCCCTCTTGCGAAAGGAAGAACGAGCTGGCCTGCTGTGTAATCTTGGTCCTTGTTGTAAGGCCCTGTGCTTTAGAAGAGATTCTGCAATTCGTAAGCAGCTTGTGAGAAATGAAAAGGCAAGTTGTATGCAACAAGTTTCTGCAACATGGGCTCAGGTGTTTGACACTCATTAAATCCAAGCTAACTATTACAACTTACAGACAGCTTTCTTTTGAATCCTCTATAAATCTAAAGTGACAGATTTAGGAATGATTTCTTTTGCATCCTCCAATTATACAGCTAGAACATATTCCATCAACCGTATATCCAATCAAGTTTGCTCTGCAGTAGGTTTCACTCATTTATTTATTTTTGATGATTTTAGTTGACAGAAGCAGCAGAAAATTAATAAGTTAACATAGATACTTTTAAAATCTGGATTTACCCGGATGGTCTCCCACATTAATGGCTGTTTTAGAACCCCCATTCTCCTGAAATAATATCATAAATTAAAATCCCTGTGAAAGTTATCATCTCCAAAAGTGCTGTTAATACTTTTCTAATATTAGTGTGCTGTTGCATTACTTTTCCTGAAATAGTTTTTCCATTCTGAATACTACTACTGAGTTTTTATTAAACACATGAGAGCCTTTTGTGTTCTGGCTTCCAATAAACTGGGTGATGTATGGGGTTCACAATAGATGCAGCAAATGCTAGTTCTGAGTAACATCCTTAGGTTTGTAGAATTACAACAGTTGAACCAACCATGCAGCTATGACTAATTGGAAATCGTTCTCCATTCAAACAGGGTACAACAAAACAAACCTACACAAACCCTCCAGTAGTGGACAATGAGTTGCTGCGGTTGAGTCTACGATTGTTTAAACGCAAGACAATGCGTCAAGGTTCTGGACAAGACAAGACAGAGGACACTAAACTTTCACAACCATATATTCCAGAAATGTGCATATCCTGAGCCAGCATCTCCCAGGCCACATCTTTTGGTCTTTTCCCTCTCTGAAAACATTGATGTTTCTGTCTGTGTTCCCTTTTTGTATGATGCTGCTGGAAGATGAAAATACTCTTTACAGCTTGGACAGTTTGGACAAAAGGATAAGTAGGAACAAACAAGCGCACTAGCAGACACTGCCTGATCACTCCATGTGGCCCCGCCTGCCAGTGGGGAACCTCCATATCTGGTTTGTTTAGTGTTTATATCTAAACTGGGAGCCATGGCATGTTAGTCACCTAGTAAGCTGGAGTTACAAGCCAGTGTTTGTTCTTTGCATATGATTCTGATGTGATGGAGAACAGCATCTCAGTTTGGACTTAATGCTACACGAACTACAGAGATGTTCTGTTTTGTTTAGCTGCTCCCTCTGTGGGAGGAGCTGGGTAGGAATGCATGCACCAGCATGCTTGCTAGTTCATGGTAAGCCAGAATTTAGACATACAATGTCTAAAGGAAGCCATTGGGCACATTATGTGACAGGACTATACGGAAAGTGTTTAGTGTAAAAAATTTTTTTTGAAAGGCCATTCTGTCTAGTTCACTGAATGTTTTATAACACTGAATTCTAACCATAGATCTTATTTAATGGCTCACTTATATGTAAAAGTGTGAAAATGTCCATTTTTGGAGACCTGTTTTATCACTTGCCATTAAATTTTTAAGAAAACAATTCTGAATTTTTTCAACTCTTTAAACTTGTGCATAAGGATTCTTCTGTAAAATATGCTTGTCAGTAGAATTTTACATTTAGTGCTAAGCTGTCCCTCATAGTCTGTACCTCATCCAAAAATATTTACATGAAAAATACAGTGTTGAATAACAGTATATTGTCTAGTCTTCTTGATGACTGGATCCAGATTTGTGCTCTGTTGATTTGTACTGGTGCTAGAGGAAGGGGATGGTAGGCAGTGATTACTTCCAGTTTTCTGCTCACCACCGTGCTGGGGCTTGACGGGGAGGGAAGGAAGGAGAATCTGAGAATATTGCCACCTCAGCCACCTTCCTTCAATAGAAAGCCACTGTTCTAGTTCCCTCTGTGAAGCAGCTAGTCTGAATCCCACTTTTTTAAAAACTTAGATTTTAGTGGGTATGCTCATTTGAAAAATGGCCTACTGATAGCCAACAGACCTTGCCACATTTACTTGAAATCGATTGTTAATTATGCCATCGTTTAAATAGGGCAGAAGCTAGCAATGCTGTATGTTCTGAGCCTTTTTATCGTGGTCACATGAATGCACTGATTTTGTAACAAGCCTGCTGCTTTCTTTGTAGCTGCAAACACCTCTCTGATTAAAGTTGTCCTTGCTTGTCCAGTAAGAGCCAGATATGTTTGAAAGAGTATGGCTGTAATGAAGAACCACACCTTTCTCCACCCCAGAATAATCTTCTATAATGTGGATCGGCCTGGAACTAAATTCCTATGACAATGAAATAATTTGTTTTCCTTTATTGATCTCTTTTGGGCAGTTCTAACTTTCATGACTAAGGACATTTTAAAATAGCTTCTCAGTGCGGAACAGGAAACAAACTATCCAAAAAATTAGACAGTTCCTTGTATTTGTTATCTTGGTGTCTCTTCCTCGGTTCTTTCTCCAGCCACCTCTTCTATATCCTCAATCTGTCAACTTCCTGACAATTTGCATTTTGGTTTCTTTATACAGAAACACAAAAAATAATAAAATAAACCCAGCCCTGTCCTTGGTCTTCCATTAAAAGGTAGATAAATGTAAAGAAAAACAAGTCAAGTTTATTGAAATTAAAATAGCAAGCAAGTTGAATTTGGCTAGCCATGCAAGTTGACTGATGTAGTACTATGCAAAGCTAAATGGAATACAGAGTTTCACATATTTTTAATAACATGTGAAGCTATTATTTTGATTCCTGTGAGTGCTTCATGGCAGGTTGGTTTAATGAGATGCTGAGGAAGCAAGAATCCATATTTTCCTCTGTCCCGAAGTTCAAAAGTGAAAGAATACTTTATCCCAAGGTCATAAGCCCAGTCATCTGAACCTCCTGGAGCTAAATCTGTAGGAAGAGGTCAGAAATGTTCATTATCCAAACACAATTTAGCAACTTTTATCTTGCCTACAGACAGATCATTTCATGCTCTTACTGTAGCAAGTACTATATTTTTCTGTGTATAAGACAATGCTTTTTCTTTAAAATATTTACCTAAAAATGGAGGGGCATCTTATACATGGGGGGCCAAGAGGAGAACCGTGGTTGCAAAACTGCCGATACCTTATCTCTACAAACTAGCCCCACGAGCAAAATTTCAGATTGCAGAGACAAGCTAACAGGTTTCCTCCAATCATGAGGCTTATGTAACTGACTTCAGCTGATGCTGCGAAGAGTGTATAGCCCAGGGGTCCTCGAAGTTTTTCAACACAGGGCCAGTTGAAAGGTGGTGGCAGCAGGCACGCTCGGGGGTGGGGGGAGATGGGTGCAATCGCAGGTGCACTGAGGAGGAGACTGGCACGATCACAGGCATGCTTGGGGTGGGGGGAGACTGGCATGATCATGGGTGCGCGCACGGCGAGGCAGCAGCTTGCTCACTCGGAGATCGGTAAGAAAACTGGGCAGGGGGGTATCTTATATAAGGAAAAATATGGTATATACTTACAAATTGTATGTGCACCAGTTCCTGCCCGATAGCGGTTTTGATATGTGACTTTGATAGTATTAGCTATGTTGTTTGCCAGAATTTGCTGAAAAGAAGAGAAATGCTAGTTAGCTTTTTAAAAAAAAATCTGGGCAGCAGTGATTGTGCATTTAAGCTTTAGCCACAGTTATGCAGTTGCAGAAATAGGTCTGCAGTACATATAAGCTGTATACAGTTGCAATAAAATTTTAAAGCTATGAGGCTTTATTGTGAATAATTTGAAAACACTTAAAGCAGAAGATGGACCAAACAATATTAATTCTGGCTCAAAAAGACTAGCTTTACCTTAGCATTATGTCTGAATCACATGGTACATCTATCATCCCCACTCCCCAATTACTGGCTCTTTTTAGTGAGGTTTTTTTAACTGTTTGAAATGTATCTTCTCACAAGAATTACTGTCCTCATTTATTTGAGCATATACAGGGGTACCTCGGCTCACAAACGCCTTGGTTCACAAACAAATCAGGCCACGAACAAAAATTTCTGAAAAATTTTGACTTGGGTCGCAAACAACTGCTTTGGGTGGCGACCAAGATCGCAGCCATCTCTCCCCCCCGTCCTCCCGAGTGGGGAAATGGCCATGATCGCAGTCGCTTTCATGCAGGGGAGGCGTGCATGATCAGAGGCACACTGCTGCAGGAAAGATGGGAGCAGCAAAGCACGACTGCAGGGGGGATGGCCGAGATTCCGCCTGTCTTCCCTGCAGCAGTGCGCCTCTGATCAAGCACGCCTTCCCTGCACGAACGGAACTGCGATTGCAGCCATCTCCCTACCCCACCCCTGAGTGGGGAGATGGCCGCGATCGTGCTGGGGGGAGATGGCCGAGATTGCGCCCATCTCTCCTCCAGTGTGCCTGTGATCACGCCCGTCTCTCCCCCCACCCCCCAGCGTGCCGGGATGACGGGCGCGATCTCGGGCGGGCGGGGCGGGGAGATGGCCACATTTGTGCTTGGGGTGGAAGATGGCCACGATCTTTGTTGTCACTTTGCTTCACATTTTTCTGATTTAAAAAATGGTTACAAAACGGATTAACCTTATTTACATTGAATCTTATGGGGAAATTTAACTTGGCTCCCAAAAAATTTGGGTCACGACCAGAGTCCTGGAACGGATTAAGTTCATGAACCAAGGTACCACTGTATCAATGTCGGAAGGAAGGAAGATGGAATGAAACCTAAGCAAGGAAACAAATTATCTTCACTTTGCTTTAGCAAAAAGGGGCACAAATGTGACTCTAAATCTGAACTTAATACTATGTACTATCACCAGGCTTAAAGTGCATGATAAAGGATCAAAACTTGTAAAAATAGCAAAAATTATGTCTCCTTGACTATAAAGTTAAACATGTTTGAGCATGAAATGAGCAAAAGCATTCTGAAGTATCTCTCCCTGCCGCCTAAGCATGTAAATTCTAGTAGTAATGCTCTCTGCTAACCCTCAAGGAACTGATCAATTTGTAAAGTATCCTTATCATCTAACTGTTTCTGTAATAGTGGTATAAGATCAAGTTCCTCACATAATCCTTTGTAGCTTGATGAGCAAAGAATCATAGAAAAATTGAGTGAGATGAGACCAGAGGGCCATTGGGTCCAACACCCTGCTCAGTGCAGGACACCAAGTTAAATCATCTCTCTTCCTTTCTAACAAGAACTCTTTTATCTGATGTTTTGTTTTTCAGTGGTTCCTAAAATGCTAAATCCTCCTAACCTTGTAAAAATTCAATCTACTATTTTGTCAACTGTGTTTCATGCCTTGATATAAAAATTACACCAGTCTTTCTGACTGAGAAATCATATCCCAGGCTTCCCTATTAACTATGCTACCTTTATAATCCACACTAATCTGATATAATTCTTCATATAAAGGTGCATACAATTTATCCCACTTTAATGAAAGCAGGACAGTGATATTCTCAATTGGGGTGGGCAAGACTCCATTAGTTGTAGAGCAGTTGGATTTTAAAGCTTCTTCCCTACACACAGTCTCTTGATCAAGACCATAGTTTCCCCACTGCTGTTAGTAACAGCAGATAGGGAAGGCTTAGGGAGAGATGAAGTTAAAGCACCCCTATATCAAGCAATCCACATTAAGTTAGCTTTTGAGGAGGCAAAGTGCTGTATTAGTAACAGCAGAACCCTTTGTGGTTAAAAGCTAATATTAGCACATCTTACCTAGGGTGGGGGGTGGGGGTGGGGGAATGGATGTGGTTGAGACCTCCTTCCAAGTGATCTTGTCCCACCCACCTGATGACTGAAAGTGGGGATGTGGGGGAGGCTGCTGGGGCCCCACACAGCAGGCCAGTAGCCCTTCTGTGTTTCCAGGCCATGAACGCATCCAGTGTGTGCATTCTCTCATGATGGAAGAATGGCTTCCATCAGCAAAATGACAAGGGCATGCTTTTCCTCTTCCCACACCCCAAACACACTAAAGTGCAAGTGGAAGTCCAATTATGTGATGTTGATTGCATCAAATATCTATACTGAGGTGAAGCATAGCTTAGCTGATTATGTGCCATTAATATTAATAAACCTGGGAAAGAGTACCAAATGCTGAGTGATTTGGAGATTTAGTTATTCTTCAGCTACTATCTCTCCTAAATATTTTATGCTCCATTTAAACCTGTGAAATGCTTCTGAATTTTAAATATAACAAACATGTAGCATAGCAATCAGAGTATCTGTTCCCCCAGTAAGCCCCAAAAAGTAGAAAACAATGCAACTGTTATCGATTCAAATGCTGTGGTTTAATTCTGATGGGATGACAAGCCACAGATTGTGAGGAAGAAGTGTGCACACGGCCTCTTCTTTTTCAATCAGGAGACATTAGAAGTTTCTGCTTTTTGTTTTTGCTTTTTATTTGAATGTAGCCAAGTCTACTGTATGCTAACTATAGCTCACTTTTGGGTCAAGATCTAAACCCACTGTTTGATCCAGTTTTCATTTGCATGATAAAGCAAATGAGAAGAGGAGGGAGGGAGCCTGAAGCAAGCCCAAGGCTCATCACTCCTTGTTCTCATAACTTTACTCCACAGTCTGTTATTACATCTGAAGAGAGCCTGAACAATCCCCACCCATACCACTAATTTATTTTACCAAGAAAGTAGTTTCTATGCACTCCTCAGGGAAAATAGAGTCCCAAAGCAAAACAAGGTTTTAAGAAAACTTTACCAGTATGTTTCTTACCAGCTCATCATGATCTTTAGTTTTATTTTTAGTATAGGAATATGGAAACAGAACCATCTGGGAGTAAGAGTGCATTGTTATATATGCCTTAATATGATCCTTATGCCGTTTGAGAAAATTCACCACAGCTTTTACTTCTGGTTCAGACTCAGGGTAAGGCCCACAGTATGTCTCTTCACAGTCATTAGTAGATGCACCTGGGCCTTTATTTAAGAAAGAAAAAAGTGCTTATTCAAAATTTTGCTTTCAGTTAACACTATTGCAGCCAGCAGGCAACAAAAATAAACAACATTTTATTTAGCAGTAATACTAGACATCTAAAAATCAAATTAAGACATTTGAGGAGAATTACAATCTACTCTTAGATGTATGTATGGTACTGAAACATATGACCATAGTTGATCAGCTCTGTGGAACTTTAATTCTATGTGTGTGTTTGGGGTTTTTTGGGGGGTGGGGGGGGGGCTGGAAAATAGATAGAAAGACAAAAACTGATTTCTCATCCTGTAGTATGGCTATTTCATGTATGTTTCTTGTAAATGAACACAGTGCAAGATAAAGGCAAATTTGGCTTAACTCTGAATTCTTTTTGTGAAAGTAAGTGAAAGGGATCCTGCAGTGGATTGTGCCTCTCTGCACTTCTAGGTAGGACCTCAAATTCATATAATTTTTATTCCTTCTCAGAATTATTTCCTTTCTCCTAATTGTAAAAACCAGAAAAGACTAGGGTTGCCATATATCCTGCTTTACAGGGGCTTTCCTATTATCTGATCAGTCAGGAAGCCTATTATGCAGGGTTTGGTGAACCATGGTCCTCCAGATGCTTTGGCTTACAGTTAGCCAGCATCGCCAATGGCGAGGGTTCATGGGAGATTAAAACATATAGAGGGCCACAAGTTGCCTCTTAATGCTGTAATGAGCACTTAACAGCAGTTGGCTGGAGAATTGGTCCATAATGGATGCACTCAAGAACTAGTCAGGTAGAACACATCTGACAAATACAGCGTGTGAACACAGAGGGCTATCAACTTTACTATGTAGAAAATGTTATTATATTACATTTAATATTCCACCTTTCTTCCTTTTGTAAGGAATCTGAAGTGGCTTTCATAGTTCTCCCCTAGTTCATTCCAGTCTCAAAACAACAGCCCTGTGAGGTGGACTGAGAGTGAGAGGCTGGCCCAAATTCACCCAGTTAGCTTCATGACCAAGTGGGTACTAGAATCCAGATCTCGGGTCCGCACTCCAACATTCTAACCACTTGCCACACTGGATGCTTGTGCTTACCTTTCAGTGGTAATTTTTACTGAGTATCTGACATGGATCCTTTTGCTAGAGAGAGCTGTAGTTCAGCTCCTACCCTAGATGTACATTTTCAGTTATGTGGGGCCAACTAGAAGAAATGCAGTGAAAATCCCAGGAGATGTTGATAGATTGGAAGGGTCAGAGAAGGTGGTACTGTTGTGGCAGTAGGCCTAAAATAAAGCTATTTTAGGAGTGGTAAATGTATTCTAATAATCAAAATCGAATTGTCTCTTGTTGCTGGCAGAGTATTCATAAGCTTTCATCAAGATCCGCTGAAGTGAGGAAGTCCCATGACCTCCAGAATTTTCCTTCATTATTACATCTACATTGCTCTTGGTCACAAAGTTATTTATGTACTTTGTGACCAAGAATGTTCAGAATGACTCTCTATTTGCTGCATATTTTTAGCATAGTAAAAGGAATGTGCAAGTTGCCAGGCTGAAATCATAAGGGAATCTGAGTTTTTCATTATGCTATCCTGGATTGGTAATATACACCCACAAACATTTATTTCATTCATTTCACTTTCACAACCTGGTAAGATCCTGCTTCTTCACATTAATGTAAACATTCTTATCTTTACAACTGCAGTCTTTGGAGCTACAGTCTTTGGTATTCCCATGCCACTTTGCAGTCCAAGTGCAATCTTGTGCATGTTTAATAAAAAAAAACTCCTGCGACTTCCAGCATTCTTAACCAAACATTATTTCTGTCTAAATCTGCCCTTACAGAACAATCCTCTATACAAATTCCAAGGGGTTCAGTTGGCTTTATTTTCAGCTAAGTGGGTATTGTTTGACAGCCTTAATAATAAAACACATTTGAAAATCATGCCTGCATAATAAATATTAAAATATTCATCTTACCACACCAGCCTGCATCAAAATTTCTATTTAAATCTGTTCCAATGCATTTGTTGTTGCCATGCCGGGACCGACTTTTTCTCCACATTCGGTTCTGTTGAGATACCCATCACTCCAAATGTTTCATAAAGAGTTTAAGACCAATATCACCCATACTTAATTTACTAAGTCTGAATAGCATAGAATTGCACATCTGGAAAAAAATTCTAGTATAGGATCCTGCAAAGAGCCCAACCCTACACAAAACCTACATAGAGTCCAGATCACTGTGCCCTGCGCAGAGGATAGTATTGCAAAGCCTTCTGATGATGCATGGCAGCAATCAAGTGCATCAGACTATGTGGCAAGCCAAATCTTTCTTGATGACTAATAAGGACATAAGCCTGCTTTCCAAATTAGGAAAATGATGTAATATGTATGTCTAGAAGGCATGTTGGTCCAGGTCTGTATTAACCCAAGGCATGTTCCAGGCATACTTTGAGATTGCCTTTATTTCTTTTTGCTTAGACCTCTTAAATTTAATTTCCCAAAGTGGAACATACCATACTAAATTATCCCATTAGCTGTGAGGGGTAAAATACCAGGATAGTGGATCTATCAGGGGTCATGTTTGCAGAGGGATCTTTGGACATTGTAACCATAATAACTTTGCTTGCAGCCTCAGAATGCTTCTTAGAAAGAGCTTTTTGACACAAGCAACAACTTTCCTGCACTGTAAATAACTTGAAAACCCCATTGGATAAGTAGAGAGAGATAAAAAGGAAATAAGTTACTGTCTGTTCTGTCAATGATGAAAAGAAGGTAGAAAAACCACAGACTGGAAAAGGTTCCATCAAAAAGAATACTCCTGAATTTGTTAAGAGACACAGGGATTCATTCTGTGATGATAAAGGAAGAACTGGCTTCCTATCTTTTCCCCTTGCTGTGGTTGTGAAACAAGGATGAAAGATATTTTCTATATTTGAGTGGAGCAATAAGCACATTCTACTCTTGGGAAAAGCTCTGAAAGAATCTGCAGCTGGCCGGTGTCTACGCAGTTCCCAGTACTTAGGGCTGCCCCAAGACATTTTACTTAATAAGGCAAAGGGCAAGATACTGCCTCTCCCCATTCCATGTGCAGAAACCAACCAGACTATCAGCTGTATCTTATCTTCAGCCCTGGAGAAAAGGCTGCGTCTTTCACCTCACCTGAGCAGGCTAGTTAGGGATGTGTGCTGCACAGATTGTATGGCACCTCACAGCTTCGTTTCTGAGCAGTGCTTCATGCCTCTAAGAATCTCCCACCTGGGCAGTGTCCTTATTGCATATAAACAGGAGGGCTTTCCCTGCCAATACAGTACGACAGGCAGAAGAACCAAACATTCTCCTATGTGACCACTATACCGATCCACTGATGGAGCTAGCCAAAGGGTAGAACTTTGTAGAAAGCTCAAACTGAGATGAGTGTCACAGCCAGGCTTTGTTAAGTCGGGCTTTTCCCCACTGGCCTCAGAACTGATCTCTAACCAAAGGAATAGGCACCAGCAGTGATGGGTGCTCACATGGTAAGAAATGCCCTGCAAGTGTTTCTCCCAGTCAATTTCAGGGTGAAGACAGAGGCAGGCATTTCCCAGCTTAGGTAAGGGGAAAGTAACAGTGGTGTGTTCGCAGATAATGACAAGTCATGCTGGAAGCTGTGCAGGCATGACTTGTTGGTGTGAGTGGATTCAGCATCCACGGTGAAGGGTGCTGGTTTGGTTTCTGTGAAACCACCCAGAGAAACAATGGTCTGATACAAGGTTTCCATGTTTCACCATGGCTTTTCATAATGTGTGACCCCAGTTACAATGTGCGTGTGTGGTTTCCATGCTTCCACCATCGAATTTGGTGGCAACAGCAGCCATGGCTGCAGCAGATGCTCCAGCCTCCCTTTTGCTCTGCCCTCTTCTGCCTAGCAATTGCTGCAGCAGCTGTAGCCATGTCCTGGTTGGCTGCCCCACACTCCCTGTGCCTATAACCATTGATTCTAATTCTGTGTTAGAATGAGATCATAATTTTCAGCAGATGGATGTAGAAATAAGGAGCCAGGCATCACATAGTAGCTTCTGATGTGCAGGCTTCCCAAGTTCCTTGACCAAGTCCCATTGTGCTACTTCTAGCAAACTTACACTTACCGAAGTCCATGTGTATTCATAACCATCCACGTTCATTATTGGCATGACATAGAAATCGACGTTCTGTAGAATTCTGAGCATGTATGGATCTCTGCTCCTCTGTAGGGACTGAGCTACCTACATAGAAAGCAAGAACAAGATTTCACTAGGCACTGTCCATTCAAGTAATTTACCCTCTCTGCGTGAAATGAATTTGTGGATTATTCCACAGGTTGGACTGGTAGGATTGTTTATTAGGAAATCGGAGCTTATTCCCAACCCACACACATTAGTTCTATGCTGTTCCCAGGGCTGATGTTAGCAACTGGCATCCTTGGACAGTTCCCAAGCCCCCAGTACCCTGGCAAGGCCCAGTGCTGACATTTGCTTTCAGACTCCATTAAAAAAAAGAATTCTTTTTGCCAGGGGTCCAAGCTGACAGTGTCTGGGGCCAGAACAGGGGTGGTCAGAGATAAGACAGAGGTACCAGGAGCAGGGCAACAGAACTTGAGGCAAGACAGACTCCAAATCCAAAGTCAAGGTTTAATGGCAAGTCCAAATAATAGTCATGGTACAGACTGAGGGCAGGTCCCAGATAGGCATATGAGGGCAGAACAAGGAAGTGGTCAGGAACAAGCCAAGGGTCAAGAACCAGAAGGACAACAGAGGTGCAGATACCTTGGACAGGAGTCACTGCAAGGCAGGATACACAGCAAGCATCAAGCAAGGTGCAAGAACTTGAGGCAGGATGACTGGGCAGGGCACACAGCAAGGCAAAATACATGGCAAGACAAGATGTATGGGAAGATGCAGGAGACAACAGGTACCAAAGGCAGCAAGGGTCAAGCAACATGCATGAACTGAACCATAGATAGCAGACAAACCTGCACTGCTGAGGCAACATAGCAAGGCAGGATACAGGTCAGGCAAGAGGTAAGCGCAACAGCAAGGCAACGTGTGCTGCAGGAACCAGGAGGGCCAGTGTTGCTGAGGCCAGCTCTGGAGGGAAGAGCTTGTTCTTATATAGTTTGTCCCCCAGGACTCCCAGCTGGTGCTTGTCAGTAGACTGAGAGCTCCAACAGGGCCTGGAACAAGTCCTGCAAATATGATGGTGGTTGGTCTGGGTCCAACCACCAGAACAGCCCTGATACTGACACAAGATATGCTGAGGGGCTGAGTCTACAAACATAGAAACAAATCAAGTCAGAAGGGGCCTCCTAGGCCATCTAGTCTGACCCCAGCTCCAGCTCCAGCCAGCTCCACTTATGTAATCCCCAACATGTGGTTGTCCAATCTTTCCTTGAACAACATCACTGATGGGGCCTCAACCAACTCCCTTAGAAGCAAATTTCATATCCCAGGGGTCCTAACCATCAGGAAGTACTTCCTGACATCCAACCTGAAGCCTGGTTCCTTGAGCTTTGTCCATTGGAACGCATCCTGCCCTCCCCTTCAGGAAAGAACAGGTCACAGCCCTCCACATGACATCCTCCCACATACCTATAAGTTGCTAAAAGATCCCCTCAGAGTCTCCTCTTCTCCAGGCTGAAAAGACCCACCATCCATTCAATTTTTCCACAATGTTCTGGAGTGATGGCATATAAGTGGTGTTGTCAGATTGAAAGGAATGACTTGAGCCAATGGCCGGTGCTTCTTGGAGCGTTACTCTCACTGCCAGGTATGACAGATGACTAAGAGGGACTGCCAGAGGACATTTGCTTAGGGCCCCTTTTGAAATGTACCTAACATTTCCCTTTATTCAGCTGGGTAGCCACTTATGCATTGCCAAAGGAGAGGAAACATATCACCGAAAGGCATGACACATACTTGCACATGTCAATTGCTACAGAGATGTGCAAATTTAGAAATAATTACTCCAACTTAATAGATATATAGTACATCTAACCACAGTAAGGGAAATTGTGACTGTACGACCCCTGCCTGGTGCCTCTGATGGGCAACTTCAGTGCGCCTGCCCCCCTTTCTTCAGGTTTACCAATCTTTTATGGATTAATTTCAATTTGAACTCAAGCAGTTTGAGTGATTTTCCAGAATGCATCAGCTATAATAAAAGTCTCCAACAGGCATTCAAGATTTTCTTTTCTCTCTTCCACTCTTGCTGCTTCACAGAGTAAGAATCCACCACTTGACAAGGGTGCCCAGGTGGGCCTGAGGGGAACATCAAACAATTTATATGCACCTAGAATGGACAACCTTGTACCCTTCAGAAGGTCTAAACTACAAGTCCCATTAATATGCAGCATGGCCTGTGGTCGAGCCTTATGGGAACTGTAGTCCAAAAAATCTAGAGGGCACTGCATTGCCTACCCTGGCACATACTGTCTGCTTTTAGCTATTTATTTTTTATTTTTATTTTTTGGTAAAGATAAAGGACAAGAAAAAGACTTAAAATTGCCTGGCAGTTTTGACTGGCAGTGTATAAGCTTAAATAGAGTAGATCATATGATGACTGAAAGCTTTTCTATGTGACAGACAAATGAACTGTAAAAGATGGGAACTGAATGCAGGGAGGAGATTTTTTTTTTTTTTGGCTCGCCAATAAAGTTGCTGGAAGTGGGATAAATGGGAAGAGAACATAGGTTTCCCAGTATAATTGGTAAAATGTGTCTGACTAGGGGTACAATGGATCAGTGTCCATCTTGGCTATTTGGGAACACTCAGAAATTTCATAATAAATGTCTGGATAATCAAGATTTTAATTCATTGTTACTCTTCTATCCTTTTGTACCTCAATCTGCATCATGATCCCCCTATTCTTCCTTGCTGCCTTTCCATACCCAGGACTTCCTTTCTGGGCACCTACATGGTACCATCTCTCTTCACCAAAATTGTTCCTCAAAAATGCCCCAGCTTTCCCACAAGGCCTTTGGCTAAAATGAAGGATAGAATACCTGCTGTGCATATAGGATGTCCCAGAGTCAATATTTGGTTCAAATCAGAAGTGAGCAATTTGTAGTCCTCCAGATGTTTTGGCCTGCTATCTCCATCAGTCCTAGCTGGTATAGCCAAAAATGTCATGGGAGTTGAAGATCAGAACATCTGGAGGGCCACAAGTTGCCCATCCTAGGTTTAAATTCTTAATCCTCATTCCTAGCTGTAACCAATCTTTAAGTAAGTGAAACTGAACTTGGCACTTCTCTTTCTGTCCTTGTCTCACCTTCTCTCCTTCTGTTTTTTAATCCTCCATTTACTTTATAAACTCCTTGGGAGACTGTAAGCTCTGTGGGAGCAAAGACCTGTCTATTTTCTTCCCATGAAATTCTGTAATCCATCTCCATGTACTATATGTGTACATGGTGCTATATGTGTATATGAGCAAAATATGTCATGCACTTACATGACCTATGAACCAGAGACAAAATGCAGGAGAAATCCATTCCCTGGCATGGATACCACAATCTATCCAAATGGCATTCTTTGGTGTTCTCAAATCATTTGAAAGCTAAAAGACAGAAAAGTTAATTGTACAAGGTTCTCAAGATGTACCAGCAAATGTTATCCAGGATCAGTGCTTTTTTTGTCATAGAACACACTGGAACAGAGTTCCGGCACCTTTTTTCAACAGATTTTCCAAGTTTTAAAAGTAACTTTTGAAAATTTGATGTTTGGTCGACATGGATTTGAATCGCCCTGTTGAGCGTAGCAGGTCAGTGGCAAAATCATTAAAATGGTGCATGCGGGCTGCTTGTGTGTCGAATCCGATGCATGCGTACTTTGTCCACACTGGTTGTGATGGTGCTGCTCGGCTTGTGGCGCTGCTCGGCTTGTGATTGGTCATGTGGTCGCACGCTGAGTGCTTACTGCAGGTGGCAACCATTATGTATCGTTACACAACTGACGTGTGTGGGTTCGTGTTCAGTGATTGACTATGTGTGAAAGGTAAATAATGTCATGAGTTCCGGCACCGTTTTTCTTACAGAAAAAGCACTGCCCAGGATAATTCACCACCCTCTAATTATGGTCTCACAACAATTAGCACGGATTGAAATAATTACCAGGTTAAAACAAAATAAAGTATGTATTACAGGAATGGGGAAAATCTGCATTTTGAGTGCTTTTTAATTTGGCAGGGAAAATATTTTGTTAAAGATACCACATCCTTGTTCAGCTTTGTACTCGATGTACCATAGCATCCAGATAATTAACATACTTATAAATCTCTCATCTCACTGAGGCTTATTTCCAGATGTATTTCAGGTCATTACAATGATGTAGACTTGATTTTCCCTGAATTCCTTTTTCAGTTAAAGGAGATGGCTATCACATATGAATAATGTAATCCTATGCACTGTTCTGAACTATTGTCTGAATTAAGCCCCATTGAGCTCAGTAGGACTTATTCACAGCAACTGTGTGTGTAGGATCAGGAATTTATTTATGTTATTTATGTTATATTTTATATTGTAAGCCATCCTGAGGCTTTTTTGCAAATAGGATGGCATATAAATATTTTAAATAAATAAATAAATAAATAAATAAATTTCAGCTGAAGAGTCTGTTCACCCCCTATGCCTGCTACTCTAGTACAGCTACAGCTCTGCTCCACTTCTTCTCAAGGTGCTTCTCTCCACCAAGACTTTCCCATCCTCCTGCAGAAACAAGACTACATCGGATTTGATGCCATGTTGATAACACATTAGACAGACTACAGACAGAATGCAGCTCATGGAGGACATGCAGCGAATTATGGGGAAAGCATCCAGACAAGCTTGATTTCATGGGCTA
The DNA here is from genome assembly GCF_004798865.1 of Varanus komodoensis. Lineage (NCBI taxonomy): Eukaryota > Metazoa > Chordata > Lepidosauria > Squamata > Varanidae > Varanus > Varanus komodoensis. The sequence goes on along the minus strand of NW_025336010.1, from coordinate 6,799,254 downwards.
CCTGAGTAGGGAAAGGGTGTCTACTACCTCTAGAAACCTACATTAAAATTTAGATACGAAATGTATATAAAGAGTCCATCACTCAGTTTATGGGATAAAACCATTCCCTTCTGCAGCCTCCCACATGCTCTGCTAATCTGATCCTGTGGTCACGCAACCCTCTGAAGCAGTTCTCAGTCCACAAGCAAGGTCCTTTGTGCAGGTGAAAGGACACTACTTGATGAAACCTGATAAAAGTACCCAATGTTGAATACCTTTACCAAACCTTGCAGTTGTTTGCTCATGTTTTAAAATATGAAACTCACTGTGAGAATTTCACCCCTGGAAATGCAGATCTCATGAACACAAATGGTGGTGCAAAGGACATCCATGTGCAACCAACTTCAGCTCTGCAGAGTGGATCTACCCATGTGCCTTCTCACCTACTCTATGCCAATTCAGTTGCAATCAAGTGTACAAAACCTGATTGCCTGGGAAGGATTGTAGCTCCATGTGGCAGAGCCCTGGCATAGCCAGGTAAGGCTGGAACAATTGCGGCATGAAGCCCTGAAGAGTTCCCACCAATCTGTGTTGACAATACTGGACTATGGGGACCAATGATCTGGTTCAATATATGAGTAAGGCAGCTTCCTATGTTCTTGCCTGTGTACCAGCCAACCAACTACAGGGCCAAGTGGTGGGACTTAGAGGACTCTACACCCACCTTGAGGCTTATTATGAAAGCTTTGATAGTGATGTGCTCAAATGCCACTTGGGTTACCAGCACCACATGTATCTTGAGAAGGTTCTCAAATGTTAGGCATGTAGCTGCCTGAAATGCTTTACATGCAGGATATACCATCTCCCTTGAAAAACCAGAGCCAACTTCTCCCCTGGATCCAGCTTCTTGCATCTTGTGTTGAAGGAAAGTCATTCCTCTACTCTGGAGATTCTCCTAAACTTTTATATCAGATTCTGAGCAGACTTGGAACATGCCCTCTACACAGTTTGGACTCTTAAATCCCATAATGCACAGAGAGCATGGGCACTGACCATGCTGACTGGGGATGGTGGAGCTTGTAATCCAACTCATTTGGAGCGCAGCAGGTTGAAGAAGCCTTCTCCAAATGGTCATCCTATGTGGATAAATTTTCCATAGGAAGTCATCCTATGCAGGTAGGTTTTCCATAAGGCATCAAGTATAGAGTGAGATTTCTGGACAAATAGTACCTTAAAAATGTAAAGTGGTCGTTTTTCATAGGAAACTCCAATGTGTATTTTTTGGATGGTATCAGAATGTTGTGAAGCCATTTCATCCATCCAAAAGTATATCTGAAATAATAATAAAACAGTCCGGTTAATACTTATAGCTGCAGCAAAGGGGTACTTTTGTTTTCATTTTTTATTTCACATATTCACACCCTACTTTTATTCCATTCCAAAGGTGGCTACATCTTGTGCCTCAGATCAAACTGTGGGAATCCAAATCTATACTGTCATGCAGTGCTAAATACTTTTGAAAGTAATAAGCATTTGGGCAGTTCATGATAATGCACCCCAACAGAAGTGCGGTAATGGAATAATAGTGAGAAAAAAATAACTTGCTCTCTGCAATATGGCAATACCAGTATCAGCTTTTGTTTACAGGGTTGCTATAAGAGTTATCAAGAGACTGTTGCTTCTTTCCTACATATCCTATAACCTACTTCTGAGTAGTCATCTGTAGGATCACACTGATCATTACCAATCCAGCAGGGATGTTAGATGCTGCAAACATGTACCCTGAATTTTCGACATTTTACTCCAGCAAGATAACTTTTTTAAAGGTGACATTCAATGAAAGGGGCAACAAACACAAAGTGGGGGGAAACCACCCTAATCCATAACGTGAGCATTAGAGATGACACAGTCATAGAAACACAGAAACAGAGCGAGTCAGAAGGGGCCTCCCGGGCCATCTAGTCTGACCTCCGGCACCAGCCGGCTCCGCTCACGACATGCCCACCATATGCACGTCCAGCCTATCCTTGAAATTGCCTTCATTAGCAATGCTGGCTCCAAAATTAACAAAAATGCTGCTCACATTTTGTTTGCTTTGATGTCTATGGTGGAGGCCAGTGGTATTTAGCAATCATTTTGCTTATTCTTGAGGTCTAGCTACATGTTATATTTCATGTTTTAAATTATTGGTAAGTGTCTGAAGCTGCAATCCTGAACTTTTGAAGAAAGCTCCATCGAATTCAATTGGGTTCATTTTTTAGGAGATATGCATAAATGAAACAGAACTTTCTGAACACAGTGAAACAACAAAAAGAATAACAGAAGAGCTGTATCTTACTATATCAAGAGAATGATATTGTTCATAAAATGATGCAGAACTACGGGGGGTGGCTGTGTTGTTTACAGTCTGCATCTCAATAATTTTCTGAACATCTTCCAGTGAAACTCTAAACAAAAAACAAAGAACATAAATTTTAAAAACTCTGTTAAAATGTTTTGACATGCTTTTAGCTTCATGCATGAATTACAGGAACTAAAGAGCCATACCTGAATTGAATGGCAGATTGGTTAAGTGCAGTTTTCACAGCAGTTATATCCGATATGTTGACGTAGAAATGTACCTCTTTGTTTTTCATTATGTTCCTGGGTGAATCAGGTTTCCAAAGCACAATCTATTACATTTCCAAACATATTTAAACATTTTGAAATAAATGAACGACAATGGTAAATAGTTACACGAATACATAAACAAGTCTGTTTTTATAGCATATTTTCAGGTTGCACTGTACAAACAAAACTTTTCTGTACAAGCAAAGAGGCTATGCTGCCTTCTTCTCCAGTGGTTAGTGGAAACTGGTTCTGTAAGTCTGCAGCAAGAGCTTTTCTACATGAAGCTATTAGCCACTGTTTCTACCTTCAGGTCTGTCAGAGAATTGAGATATGAGTTTCAAGCAAAGATGTTTTCCTTTTTTGCTTTTCTGCCACATAACCTCTGGATAATGTTGTGCTATAGAGGAAAAGTGCAAAGCCACGAGTAGGAAAATATATTTTCTTTCACCGTCAGTTATAATAGCTCATATTCCCCAGTATACCCAGGAAAGAGCTCTTTAAAAATAGAAGCTAAACTGGAGGATCACAGTGCTGTCTGAAGAACCTGTAAACAGCTGTGAGTAGGCATCAACATACAAGAACTGCCTCATGCAGAAAAGCCAGTTAGGTGCACAGTATTGATTAATGAACTACATTTTCATAGAGCAGGTTTGCAACTTTTAAAAACTAAATTGTACTTCTGAGAAATAAGGCAGCAATGAGTATTTAATTAAATTAAAATACATTTTTAAAGAAATGACACACAAAGCAAAGATAGCCACATCAGGCAAAAGAAAAAGTCCACAATCCATCAAATTGTAATCCTCTGATTAGGTTAACTCAGAGATCACCAAATACTAGTTAAGCTTTTGAATTCTCGTTTTCCAAGCCAAAACATGGGGAATAAGGGGCATTGGCCAATGTTTCTACCATACAGTCTGCGTTTCATTATAGTCTTATGATGAAGAATTTACAGAGGCTGCAGATATTCAAATTAGGCTCTATCAGCTTTTAGGATGCCCCTGTGACCCTCCCCCCCCCCCAAAAAAAAGCAATGGTCAATCAACCTTTTTTGCTTTGTCCACCATCTATCCTGCTAAAGGATTCTAAAGAAATGGAACCTTCTATGGCTTTATATGGAATCACTGATTGGTTCAAAATTGAGAAAGGAGTTCGGCAAGGCTGTATACTGTTGCCCTGCCAATTTAACTTATATGCAGAGCACATCATGAGAAAGGCGGGGCTGGATGAATCACCAGTTGGAATTAAGATTGCTGGGAGAAATAGCAACAACCTCAGATATGCAGATGATACCAATCTCATGGTAGAAAGTGAAGAGGAACCAAAGAGCCTCTTGAAGCGGGTGAAGGAGGAGAGTGCAAAAGTTGGCTTGAAACTCAACATTAAGAAAACTAAGATCATGGCATCCAGTCCTCTCACTTCCTGGCAAATAGATGGGGAAGAAATGGAGGTAGTGACAGATTTTATTTTCCTGGGCTCCAAGATCACTGCTGACAGGGACTGCAGCCAAGAAATTAAAAGACGCTTGCTCCTGAGGAGGAAAGCTATGGCAAATCTAGACAGCATACTAAAAAGCAGAGACATCACCCTGCCACCTAAAGTGCGTATAGTCAAGGCGATGGTTTTCCCAGTTGCAATGAATGGCTGTGAAAGCTGGACCATAAGGAGGGCTGAGCACCAAAGGATTGAAGCCTTTGAATTGTGGTGCTGGAGGAGACTCCTGCGAGTCCCTTGGACCACAAGGTGACCAAACCGGTCAGTGCTAGAGGAGATCAACCCAGACTGCACTTTAGAAGGCCAGGTACTGAAGATGAAACTCAAATACTTTGGCCACCTAATGAGAAGGCAGGACTCCCTGGAGAAAAGCCTAATGTTGGGCAAAAGAAGAAGGGGATGGCAGAGACTGAGGTGGCTAGATGGAGTCACTGAAGCAGTTGGTGTGAGCTTAAGTGGACTCTGGGGGATGGTGGAGGACAGGAAGGCCTGGAGGAATGTTGTCCATGGGGTCGTGATGGGTCGGACATGACTTCGCGACTGACAACAACAACAAGGGATGTTCTAGCCAAACTTAAACATTTTGAAGTTTCATTGAGTTCAGTGGGTATATTTAATATAGGACGGAACCTCTCCCACTAAAATAAATTGTACTTGGGAAGTAGTTTGCATGCATTGTTGTACATTCAGTCATTACATTCAGTAGTTTGCTTGCATTGTTGTACATTCAGACTACCAGAAGTACAGGCAGGGTTTCGAAGAGGGAGAGGAACTGGAGATCAAATTGCCAACATATGCTGGATCATGGAGAAAGCTAGGGAGTTCCAGAAAAACATCTCTTTCTGCTTCATTGGCTATGCTAAATGAAGCCTTTGATTGTGTGAAAAATAACAAATTGTTCTTAAAGAGATGGGAGTACCAGACCATCTTATTTGTCTCTTGAGAAACCCATATGCAGGTCAAGAAGCAACAGTGAGAACTGGACATGGAACCACTGATTGGTTCAAAATTGGGAAAGGAGTACAGCAAGGCTGTATACTGTCATCCTGCCTATTTAACCTATCATCATGAGAAAGTCGGGGCTAGATGAAAGAGCACATCATGTCGGGAAAGAGCACATCATGAGAAAGTCGGGGCTAGATGAATCACCAGTTGGAATTAAGATTGCTGGGAGAAATATCAACAACATCAGATATGCAGATAATACCACTTTAATGGCAGAAAGTGAAGAGGAACTAAAGAGCCTCTTGATGAGGGTGAAGGAGGAGAGTGCAAAAGTTGGCTTGAAACTCAACATTAAGAAAACTAAGATCATGGCATCCAGTCCTCTCACTTCCTGGCAAATAGATGGGGAAGAAATGGAAATAGTGACAGGTTTTATTTTCCTGGGCTCCAAGATTACTACAGACGGTGATTGCAGCCAAGAAATTAAAAGACGCTTGCTCCTTTGGAGGAAAGCTATGGCAAATCTAGACAGCATGCTAAAAAGCAGAGACATCACCCTGCCAACAAAAGTTTGTATAGTCAAGGCTGTGGTTTTCCCAGTTGCAATGTGTTGCTGTGAACATTGGACCATAAGGAAGGCTGAGCACCAAAGAATTGAGGCCTCTGAATTGTGGTGCTGGAGGAGACTCCTGCGAGTCCCTTGGACTGCAAGGCGATCAAACCGGTCAGTCCTAGAGATCAACCCTGACTGCTCTTTAGAAGGCCAGATACTGAAGATGAAACACAAATACTTTGGTCACCTAATGAGAAGGAAGGACTCCCTGGAGAAGACCCTAATGCTGGGAATGATTGACGGCAAAAGAAGAAGGGGACAGCAGAGGATGAGGTGGCTAGATGGAGTCACTAAGGCTGTTGGTGTGAGCTTAGGTGGACTCCGAGGGATGGTGGAGGACAGAAGAGCCTGGAGGAATGTTCTCCATGGGGTCATGATGGGTCAGACATGACTTCACAGCTAGCATAACATAATGGCTTTTTTGACTTTTGTGTTGATCTGAGAGCTATGTTGAAAATTTTCTGTTGGAACTTCTCTAGGTCACTGGTGTAGACCCACAGGACCACCCTTCTGAAGCTCCAATCCTGCCCTCTGGGGTTCCCACAAAACTCTGCTCCCTCCCCCTGCCCCCTTTTCCTTCAGCCACAGATAGTTTGCCAGTCTCTTGACCTTCTTGCTGTTCCCCCTGCATTATAATCTGTTGAAATGTGTCCCCCAAGGCTTTGTCACAGCTAGTCAGCATTGAAGCTATGATATGCTGGCATCTTGGTCCAGCCCCCCTTTGCCCAGCTCCACCTATGGAATGAGAACATCTCCAAAATGAAATGAAGCATTTGTCGGGCTGAAAGACATTCTGCCTCCCTGGTTTAAGTGGGAGGGCCACGAGTGACAAATAGAATAAGCATGCAAATCATTGTTAAATGCATCCGTTTCACGGGATGGAGTGGGAATCTACACACATCATGAAGGAAAAGATTATTGTGTGACTCCTGATTTAATGTGTCATTTGAAGATAGCCCAGCAGGAGAAAATAGGATGCTGAGATGACTTTCCATTGTCCATTCTCATATCTGTCAAGAAACAGCCAGCATCATGTGAATAAGGCAGTGGTGGCTGGTGACTCCAATGTCAACAGGACTGGAGCGTACTCTGAACTTTAAAGGGGATATTCTGGAGAAAGGGTCAGCAGTGTAGATTTTTCCTCCTTTAAAACCAGAGCAAATTTGGGGTTTCAAAGCTGCCATTGAAATTAGGTGTGTATGTTTGTCTGTGAATCATTGCCCTCTTTTCTTGTGTAGGTTAATTGCCAAGTTCATGGTTTGCCAGAAGCTGTTACCTCAAAAGTAGTGGTCAAATTCTGCAGGAATTCAACTTCTCTGTCTGATTGCGGAAAAGCCCACAAAACCTGGTCACTGGGAGAGAAGTAGAAAAACAGGGTTGACTGGTAGTATGAAAGCAGTGAGAAAAAGAAAACATCAGAGATCATGATACTGGATGGCAGCAGACTCCCAGGGTGAGAAGAACTCAAAAGACGTGGCAGGGAAGTTTTGGGGAACTCTGAACCAACCAGCAGCTTTTAGAGTGCCACCAGTTTCTATACACTGGTTATGGCTATCAGATGTACATGAGGGAAACTTATGGCTAATGGGGTGGGATAAAAATCAAATAATTAAAACTCAAATACATACATACATAATACATAATACACAATGTCTGAATTCTCGCTCAGACTCACATGGCACTTTGGTATGTTCTGTTTTTAGGATCTACACCCTAAAAACCAAGTCTCTGACCACTTTAGTTGGTACATCAATCAGCTAAAGCTTCTGGGATGATTAACTTCTATTGGCTTCAATGGGATTGAATTAGTCAGCATGGAAAGGAGCAGTTTTAAGTAATGTGTTTCCAGGGCAAGTTTTAACCAGTGGCATGTACACATTTCATTTTCTGGATTCTTCTTATTCCAACAAGTTACTATAATGGGGAATAAAAATATGAAAAAGATTGTCATTCTCACCATGAATGGTAACTTGGGGCCTGAGTAATCATGTCATGTGCAGAAATCCAAATCCTTAAAAAACATGCATTTATCTCTTGTAATAAGTGAATTGGTCCCAGCTGTTAACAGTTCCCTGGATTCTGTCTCTCAAAGTGGACAACTCTTGCCAACTTTCTGGCCACTGTGTACCTGGCACACAGGTAGCGTAGACAGCAGGTGTCATACAGTGGCTAAGGCCACATTATTATGGTGAGGGACAGAAGCCCTTGAACCTCTGCTCATCCAACCCTGCATTTTTATTAGACAAGCTTTTTGGCCTATCTGGAGCATCTTGGAGGGGGAGGAAAGAAAGCTGGGGCAGTTTCTAGATACCTGCCTCCTGTTCTCTCCAGTCGCTCCCATCCCTTTGCACACCCACCAGAATGTCCCCCTTTCCCCCTCTCCAAAATTGCTTCCCTGATCATGGATAACAGTGTTATTTTTTCTGTGCAGGCTTCGAGGGAGCGTGTGCGTGATAGAGTGCTCAGATTCCCAGATGTGAGGTCAGAGCACCATTTTGCCCCTCAGAACTGAGAACCTGAATCTGAAATAGGTCCACAGGGGACTTGAGCTACAAAGCAGCAAGTGTCTATTTTGAGTCTTACCTTTGCAATGAACTCACCAGGATGGCCTTAAGCAAGCTATGCTCCCACATCAGGCTCCATCTCTAATATGAGGGTTTACAATACTTGTGTGGGATTGGGGTTAACGCAATGCATGGGTGGTGTAAGGATTGCACCTGGCAATGTATGTGAAGCATTCTGAAAGTTCTATACATTCTCGTGATGTTTGGTGCAGTCTTGCTATGTTTTTATGCATAGTCATGAACATTTTGTGATCATACATGTTTAAACTACAATGTGGGAGGGGGTTTAAGAATGCTATTTTGTGGCAAAAGTGTTTGTGTTTATAGTGAGTGTGCTCTCGTGTCATGTCAACGCATCCTGGCAATAAGCCATGGTGGATTGGTTGCTACTCAAACAATCCACAATGCACAGAAAATTGGCTGCACTGTAACTGGTTCCCCCTTTCCTTCTCCTCCTTCCATCTTGGTACCCCTGCAGGAATCCCAGGAACACTATGGCAGCACCAATCTGTCTCCATTCTCTCAACCATAATTACAAAACACTGCAGCTTTTTTCCTTTTACAACCTTTATCCAACTGAGATCAGGAAAGCTGGATTAACAGCTAGCTTTTGCAGTCCCCACAAGGACAACCACCAACAGCTGCTTCAAAATGCCTGAGTGGCACCTTGGAGAGGCTGTTAATGGCTAGCAGCCACCCCTCCCCCCCTTTTTGCACACTCACAATCTGTGTAATTAGGGTTTTTAACAATATATTTAGTCACACTTGTGCAAGTAACAATTGCCTTGGTTGAGGGAATATCCTGGAGGTACCTGCTACTACAGTAAAGTGGGGGCCAACTCTGGACAAAGGCCCAAAAAGGCTCCAAATATCCACCCCCCCTCCCCTTGCTTTCTCTTGACAGCGGTGGGTGATCTTTGCTCGTGAAAGGGGGTGCTGATGTGATTTACAGCTCTTTACTGCAAGATCAGCACCTCCCCGCTCCCCGCCCCAATAGTTCTTGGGATTGTGTGCTTTTCCCTTCAATTCTGGGTGTTCAGGAAAGTACAAAAGTGGAACCTATTCCCTTTTGCTGGGGAAAGGAGTTTTGGTAGCTGTCAAAACCCTGGTCCCCTTTAACACTGGTGTTGAGAGGGCAATGTACATGTGTGTATGTGTGCATATAGACCTTTGTGTGGGAGTGTGACCATACCAACATACCCTCTGCACACACACCAGACTTTAATGTTCTGTAATGTTCTGTGTCCATCTAGCTCACAGTGAGTAACCATGGCAACCCCATTCTTGGGCAACCATTGTAAAACACAATCCTACACAAAAAGAGTAGGCCAAAAGTACCAGATTAAGACTACAATCTTAAACACACTTCCTAGACAATAAGACCCATTGAATGCCAGGCTATTCTGTGCATAACTACTTCTTATTAATCCTGTATTGAACAGAGTGAGACTTAACCTCCAGGTAAACATGAATAGGGTTAATGAGCGCAGTTGAAGAATCTCTGTGTTCTAGTATCATTTGCATACTATACAATCTTGAGAAAGCTGCACACTTGTCCAACATATTATGCCTATCATATTTGTGAAAATATACTACTGAATATATTTCTATTGATTTTTGATAGTTTTATGTGAGATGTAATAATTGATTTTATCTTAGTTTTTGAAGTCCATGTACTGACATGTCAAAATGTTATTCTGATCCTGAAAGTCAGAAGGTGCTGAAGACCTAGACCATTTCTTGCATTTTTTCTCATGTGCTTTTGATTTCATAGGATGCGTCAAAGTAATACATTTTTATTTCCTTCTAAACTAGAAAATACTTTTATACCAGATATATTGCAATAAGATAAAAAAATAAAAAAAAATATTCTCACAGAATGTTGTACTCTGTTTCAATCATTTTTTTCGGATACAAGGGGAAACAATTGTTTTAGGGTGGCAGTCCTATAGCCAAGTAATTGGGAGTAACTGTGATTGGACTCTAGGGCACTTCTGAGTAAATATGTGTAGGACAGAGCTGTTCATCTCAACGTGCCATTTATTGGTGTTGAACCAAACTGCTTTGTAGTTTGACCACACCAAATACTTCCCATAATGAGAAACATCCAAGGATGCATGTTTCACAAAGAAATATTCATCTATATTTATACCAATATCCTGTTTTAAAAGCTTTAAGCATATTCACTTAACCCCCATGTTGGTTTCAACCATGTGGGAGTATGCTTTTATTCTCTGTAATTATTTCTCTTCTCTCTCACTAGAAAAGAAATACTTACCTCTGGACAGCAGAGACATGCTTCTTTTGACTGAAGAAATATACTATGCAGATTAAAACGAAGGCCTTCATAGCAGCCATTTGCAATGAAACCAAGTGAGACAGTGACGGTTCAAACTACATTGTTGATCTTCTAAAGTCTCTGTTGAAAGAATGGTTAAAATTTAATTTCTTTGAATAAGCCCAATTCCCATTCTCAGTGACAGAATGAAAACGTGAGGAATCCCTCTACATTCAAGTTTGAGCACTTTCCAAGGGGAAAACAAAGTCTTCTGTGAGAGCTCTCCACATGCCTTGGCTATGAGGCAAAGTAACCTCTTCTCTTATATATTTATTTAAAATATGCACATGTCACCTTTCTCCTTGATATCAGGCCTCCAAGTCAGCTGCCAATAACTTATTTGATTTGCAAGGAATCCTATGCACCCACAACAGCATCTAGGGGGCTGCATGGATTGTTTAGCTCTTCGGATGGAAGGCCAGAACAGAGCTTGGGCCTGGGAGGTGAGGGCCCTTGCTTGGATGCCTGCTCCCTGCACCTTGTAGGTGGCACACAATGTGTTCCAAGGTTGCAATACTTTGGAGAAGGGGCGGAGAAGGTGCTCTGGGGTGGGGGTGTATGTGTGGGGGAGATTGGGTCAATAGGATGCATCCTGGCAGCATACTAGTCCCCCTCCCTCTCTGTCCAAAGCTGCTGAGCTGACCTGCAGAGCAGGAAGAGTGCAGAGGTAACAATCTTGTCCTGCATAGAATACCCATAGACTTGGATGAGTGTAGGCAGCTCCATTCGTTTGTGCCCTTCATTTGATTAGTATGCCTACTGCATGTCTGTCCTCAGGAAGGGCTGAATCCATCCTCGTCCATCACCTTGACACTCACAAGGGTCTTAATTCAGGTGCAGACAGTCTTTCTTTTTGAAGCTTTGCCTCTTGTTACCACACTGAAACCAAGCCAGCTTGCAGACTTCCTGCTCAGGTAAGGACCTATACCTCCCTTCCCTTCTGTCTGGCTTTAAATGTTCAACACTCTTTGTTTGAAATACTTGCCCTTCCAGAGGCACTCCATCAGCTCGCTGTAGCAAGGACTGTCTTCTGCTGTGGAAGTGGCTCCCCAGACCTAGCTGCACTTGGGGCTTATTTGGTGCTTCCAGGGAAGATGTTGAGCCCAGGCTTGGATAAACCTAGAGTCCTTCTGTCTCTTCCTGTTGGGAAGTTCCAGGTTTCCCACTGAAGGAAACCAGTGGGAGTGGCTGTAAGTGGGGTATTCTCCCTTCTTTTGGTACAAGGATTTTCCTCTCTGTCTTCCTCTCTTCCCCACTTCCTCTTCCTTCCTCCGATTACCTCCTAGAATTTCCTGGCCTCCCCTTGATGAGATCTGCCCGTTACTGCTGAGGTTTCACATGCCTCAGGTGTGGCTTGTGGCCCTTCCAAACAGGACTCCACCTTTATCCTCGGATCAAGGTGTTTTCAGCCACAGCATGGGGATGACTTGACCTGGTGACTCCTGGTGGTTTGTTTCTACCAAAACTGGTGCCTTGTAGGGGCAATTAAAGGTTATTTAAAAAGTAAAAAAAAAATCAATAAAATAATTGCAGCACCCATGTCATGGGTCGTAACTCACATCTCCAATTAACTCACACAGCAGCCAGCCATAAAACTAAAGACTTTTATTGCTACTTTCTACAAGATTTACGATGCAACAGATAAGCTCTAGTGGAGAGCTCCTAGCAACACAGTTGCCCCCTCCTTTCTGAAGTATCTGAGAAGCCCACGTGGGATTAGATTTTCCTGTCACGTCTTTCCGCTCGTGGGTGGGACAAACCTCTGTCCTGTCTGTCCTGGTCCAGACGCAATTGATCTAGACGCCTTAAACTTCTACTAAGTTGGGCGTTTGCCAAATTCACTGTTATGTCTTCTTGTTCTCCTGAACTCTGCCCAGCAGCTTCAGAGTCAGGATGCGGGGGTGGGGGGGGGGCAACTTGTTCAATCACCTCAGAGGCAGGATGAGGAGAAGCTACTCGTTCAGAAGCCTCACAGTCAGGCTGTGGGGAGGCTATTTGCTCAGAAGCCAAAGAGTCAGGGTGTGAGGGGGCTACTTGCTCAGCAGTCCCAGAGTCAGGCTGCAGGGGGCCCTTTTGGGCACTGGGCCCCAAGTATAAGTCCCCTTGTTCCAATGCCTGATTCTCATTTTGAACGTTTGACTCTTTCTCGCGAGTCAACATCTCTGTCGAGCCGTCAGGCACGACAGCCCAGTCCTACAAGCCTACTTCTTGAACAAAATGAACATTACACCCAAGCATCCATTAATCTGTTGCAGCAAAGCAAAAATAAGTCCTGTGCAACAAATTAAAACACGACAACAAATGCTTTTTGAAATGGAAAAGGGGAGGGGAGAGGATTGTGGCACCTCAACATCTAGCAAATGTATTAGGCATCAGATGAGACAGACTCTGCCTCACAAAAACTTGTGGCATGAGACATGTCATGGTCTTTAAGAGGCCACAAGACTCTGGTTTGGTCTTGCTGCCACAGACTAACAGTGCAACCTCTCTGGAAATGTTTTCAAGGCAATGACCTGAAGGCTTAGTGACAGTACCAGTGTCGAGCTGGAAGTAGGAACATCCCTAACTGCTCCATCATATAAATGTCTGTCTACTCAGAACACAATGAGTTAAATGGGATTTACTTTGCGGTAAGTGTGTAGAGGCTTTCAACTTAAAGCACCCAGAGGAGAAAGAGGTAAGTGGAATGAAAAATAATGGCCAGGCAGACTAACATTGGCCTAAGAGTGAAGCAAAGATCCACAATCTTTTTGGGAATCTGTTTAAAGCATTTCTGGCCCACTCTTTAGCCGAAATGGCTCACAGAGTGGCTTCCTATGAATGGAACAAGAGCATCTCTGTCTGCAGGATTACAATCTAAAAGACATGATACAAAAGGAAAAAAGAATGGGGAAGGAAGAAAGAAGGAAAAAGCCCAGGTCAGACACCAGTTCTTAACATTAGATCATGCTACCTATAATGACCCACTGGTGCTTGAAGAAGTGTGTAATCAATTTCCCTCCGCTACTTTCTTTTGGGTTCCAATGAAGCACAAACTGCTGTAGAGGAAGGAGGAGGAATGGCAGTGCCAGCAAAAGTTAAAAAGATGGTAGTATGAAAAATCTAAAAGCCAGGTTTGTGAGAAAATGAAAAAGGAGCTAAGAAGAGGCTGCTTGAACAGAAGAAGAACCGTCATCGCTTTTGCAGCAGCGGAGAATACAGAAAATAAGGAAAACGTCAAAGAAGAACATTAAAAAATCAGCAGAAGAAGAGGAAATTGCAACCTCCTTCTATGGCTAATTTCACATTTGTGTTTCCTTCTCTGAAGTAGAATGGGCCCCATGGTTAGGCAAATCTGAGGGTTCTGTGCACTGGTCTTAGGGTAGATGCTTTCTATCAGTATTCTGTTCTTTAAGGTGCTGTCCTATAGCCACTGTGGCATGATGGGAGCTGAAGGCCCATTTTCTGTCTGACTAGGATTGTGTCCTTAGGCTTTTCATTACACCCACGCCCTGAGTGTAATATCTTTGAAACATTATTCGTACCGGAAAAGCAATATACAAATATTGTGTGAAATATGGAGCTTAGGGAATATATAATGAAAGTAATGTCACAACTAGATGTGACATGACAGGGTAAGGGTTAGAGTTTTTTAAAGGGTTATTAAAGCCCACTTATACTGAGGCAGGATTAAGGTTTTCTTCCCATACCATTTTCTTTATAAAAAAGGCTGTTTACCACACAGGCCAAAACATATACAGTGGTACCTTGGTTCACGAACTTAATCCATTCCAGGACTCTGGTTGTGATCCAAATTGGTCGTAAGCCAAGTTACATTCCCCATAAGGTTCAATGTAAATAAGGTTAATCCGTTCTGCAACTATTTTTTTAATCAGAAAAATGTGAAGCAAAGTGACAAAGAACAACAAAGATCGCGGCCAACTCCCCCCCTCCCCGCCACCTGAGCATGTGCGCGGCCATCTCCTCATCCCACAGCATTGCACCCGTCATCCCTGCATGCACCTGTCATCCCAGTGCATGGGGGGAGGGGAGACGGGTGCGATCGTGCTAGCGGGGAGATGGCCAAGATCGCAGTTGCGCTCCTGCAGGAAAGACAGGTGCAATGTCGGCCATCTCCCCACCCCCCCCCATTCCCAGCATGATCGTGGCCATCTCCCCACTCGGCGGGGTGGGGAGATGGCTGCATTCATGGTTGCCACCCAATGGCAATGGTTTGCAACCTGAGTCAAAAATTTAATGAATTTTTTGTTTGCGACCTGATTTGGTCATGAACTGAAGCATTCGTGAGCCGAGGTACCACTGTAGTTCCATATGGGCAGAGTTAAAATGCCGCTCCACCTCCACAAATCCTGTTATGTCACTCGCTATATATAAAGAGATAATAGTGCTTACTTCACTGGGATCTTGTAGTGGTGAAGCAAATAACAATGGTAATGCATTAATAATGCATTTTGAAATATGGACAGCACAGTACAGAATCTGTAAATCCTTTGATTATTAGCAATTTGCTGAAAAGTAGTCCACATTTTTGGACATATTCCGTCTGATAGGAATGAAATTGCTTTTGAAAAGACAGAAGCCTAGAAAAGTTTGGAGAAATTCTCACAGGTTGTGTCTGGCATTCTTGTGCTTACCTTTCATACGAGGTGGCAGGGAAACACACACAAGAGTTGTGTTTTTCGTTGTGCAGCCATTTCTGGCAGCTGCAGCCTCCCCAGTTTGCCACACTTCCATTAAATCCCAGGGGAAGTTATCATGGGATGCTTCCTTCCATGGCGCTTTTTCTGATCAAGAAGCACAGTGGGAAGCTGCAGCACAATGGAGAGATGTGTAATGGAAAGGAAAGGTGCAACACACAGTACCCTCAGTCAGCTTGCACTGATTTGGTCAGCCCAATAACACCAGCAACAGGAATTCAAAATAATGCGCCCCGAGAATGGCGGTGGGAATGAAAACCTCCTTTTGGGGGGAATTTCTTATAGGACATCGAAGGACAGATATTGCCACACAACTAGCTCCACTTCTTTTTTGAAGCTGGGGACAACACCTACTAGAGGGCTTTCAGAGAAGTAGTGGTATCATAAGCAACTAGATGGATCACTGTCCCCCCCCCCCCCCCCCCCCAGAAATTTAATGTTTGGAAAGGCGACCTAGAGCAGAGCATATTTCTCAGAATGCATTTTTGTCAGAAGAGTACTGAGATTTTTCTGTTTCTAGAAATAAAAGGCCTCATTGCAGAACTTCATCCAAATTTTCTTCCCAATTTGTTTTTTATGGCCGTCTTCCCATTCCACAACTTCCTCAGTCTCTGGCCATATTCCTCAGAAGGGAAATAGGCATGGGGCATTGTGGAGGCTGCCAACACAGTTGCTGCTGTGGCTACTTGAAGTGGCAGTCGAATAATAATAATTCCCAAAGAAAATAAAGAAACTGAGCAACAACCACTGCCAATGGTAAGCTCTGCCTGGGAAAAAACTGTGGGAGAATTCCCCCACTTCCTGGTGAAAATCCATGAGATATTTCTTGCCCAGAAATAGGCCCAGAAATTGAGAAGTTATTTGAGCACAGCCCTGCATGATTATATCCACAGCATTGTAGTCAAAGACAGAACCCACTTAGTCGCATTCTGAATATGGGACTTGGGATTATCTAAGCACAGCAAAAACAACACACACACACACACACAGTGGTACCTTGGCTCACAAACTTAATCCATTCCAGGACTCTGGTTGTGACCCAAATTGCTTGTGAGCCAAGTTAAATTTCCCCATAAGGTTCAGTGTAAATAAGGTTAATCTGTTCGGTAACTTTTTTTTATCAGAAAAATGTGAAGCAAAGTGACAAAGAACAACAAAGATCGCAGCCATCTCCCCGCTCCCCCAGCACAAACACGATTGCACCTGTCATCCCTGCATGCGACCCTCATCCCGGCGCACTGAGGGGGAGAGAAGGGCGCGAACATGGGCGCGCTGGGGGGGGGGGAGAGATTGGCACGAATGCGGGCGCACTTGAGGGGGAGAGACGGGCGCAATCATGCTTGTGGGGGGAGATGGCTGAGATCGCGGTTGTGCTCCTGCAGGAAAGTTGGGCACAATCACAGGCGTGCTTGTGCAGGAAAGACGGGCGTGATTGCAGCCATCTCCCCCTGCCCCAGCATGATCGCGGCCATCTCCCCATTTGGTGGGGGGCAGGGGAGACGGCTGTGAGCATGGTCGCCACCGAATGTGGAGTTTGTGACCTGAGTCAAAATTTTTATGATTTTTTTGTTCACGACCCGATTTGGTCGTGAATTGAAGCATTTGTGAGCTGAGGTACCACTGTGTGTGTGTGTAAAAGCTAGACACATGATTTTCATGATGAATGAGTGTTTTTATTATTTGATAGTTCAGAAGTAAATCTTGGAAAGGAACTATCTTGGATATGAAGTGTGTGCAAAGTTTTTGTGGAAAATACTTTTTTGTGCACTTTTAAGCATGTTCACAGTGCTTTCCACTGTAGCCACTCTGCAGACAGAACTAGGAAGAGGTCTTTCAATCAGGGTCATGATTCCCAAAGAGTCCTGAGACCCGTGACATCTTGCCAGCATAAGGAGCTTTTCTAGAGGCTTTAATTGGTGCTTACTCCTCCCTCATAGCTGTGCTGCGTGTTTTAGAAGGCAACATCACCATCTGCTTTTGATTTTTAAAAGCAATTTTGTGGGTCAGGGTTGGAATGAAGAAAATCAAGTACTACTTGTCAAAGTGAAGCAAAGCATTTGCCTGCTAGTGTAGTGGCATTATTCTGTTGTACTACAGTGCTACTTAAAGGTTATGTAGCAGAATGAATAGGAAGACCAAAAAGCAAAATAATCCCTTTAGAATACTGATCTTATTCCTGCAGTGGAACCAGAAGTGGAAACAAAGGAGTAAACACCCTGGCTAGAAAAGCTCTTCTACTTGTACACCCACATTTTCAACAGACTTCCTATAACAGATTCTTCCTTTTTTAAAAAATCATAGCCAGTGACTGAGTGCTATGCTACCCTTAAATGTCCAGCTGGTTTTGGTGACAGAACATTTCCCACTTTCTTCCTCCCTCAGTTCTGCAACCAACCAGTGGAAGCTCCATGTGGCAGGCCCCTTCCTGTCTTCTGGCCTGAGGAAGCTCCACACTGTGTCCTCCCCTGAGACACTGGGTGAGGGCATGGCAAGCACCAGGGACCTACCATCCAACAGCAAGTAGGCCCTGGCCAAGCCCACGGCCGCCATCACGAGGTCCCACCACGAACATTTTAGAAGCCTGCTGCTCAGGAGCTTTGCTGCCACCCTTCTCTCATAGACCACCCATCTTCCTCTTCTCCCCTGTCATCACGCAGGTTACTATAAAACTACCCTCCCTCCAGTCCAGTTATTGCCTGGATTATAACTAGGCCACCCATGGCTTGATTTGTTTGTTTCTTTGTGGAACAAACGGAAGCTCTCAAGGCAAATTACATAACAAAAGCAAAACAATAAAACCATTGATAAAACCAGGAATGAAACACATTGGAAGGTACTATTTTAAAAGCGGCAACAAAAATCCAGCATTTAAAAGAAATCAGTCACAGAACAGTGAATTGTCTGGCTTCAAATTCATTCCACATTCCTTAAAAAGCCTATTGCTTGTATTATTCAGTGATAGAAGGGGGAATGTCCTGGTGTCATTCTTCTGCAATGTTCTTTGATGCCAAATATGTGGTTTACTTGTCTGTGTGTTTTTAATTACAACTACCCCATCTAGCTGGGAAACACAGAAAAGGTTTTGATTATTCATGTCTTGAGTGTGTTTGTCTTCCATACACCAGTTATCAAACTGGAGATCTTTGCTTTTCAATAACACAGGGACAAACATCCTTTGAAGCCTAGCGAAGAAGTTAATTCTTAATTTTATTGCAACCTTGATAATTACTAGTCACTAATTAAAGAGCTGCTGAGATGGAATTTGACCTGCATATGCAGCCAAAGCCTTCCTTAAATAGAAACATAGAAACATAGAAAACAGAGCGAGTCAGAAGGGGCCATCTAGTCTGACCTCCGGCACCAGCCGGCTCCGCTCACGACATGCCCACCATGTGCACGTCCAGCCTATCCTTGAACACCCACACTGATGGGGCCTCAATGACCTCTTGTGGAAGCCCATTCCACACCCTTGGGGTCCTAACAGGAAGTGCTTCCTGGCATCCAAATGGAACCTTGGCTCCCTGACCTTTGCTTCGTTGGAGCACGTCCTGCCTTCCTCCGCAGGGGAGAACAGGTCTCTACCCATCTCCATGTGACATCCCCTCACATACCTGTATGTCACCAGCATATCCCCTCTGAGTCTCCTCTTCTCCAGGCTGAAGAGATCCAGTTCCCTCAGTCTCGCCTCATACGGCATCCCCTGCAAACCGGCCACCAACCTTGTGGCCCTACACTGCACTGACTCCAACCTGGCTATATCCTTTCTGTAATGAGGGGCCCAAAACTGAGCACAATACTCCCGTTGTGGGCACACTAGAGTTGTGTAGAGTGGTAGTAATACCTCTCTTGATCTAGAAGCCACACTTCTGGCTATGCAACCAAGGGTGGCGTTCGCCCTCTTGACCACCACATCACACTGCTGACTCATGTTTAGCCTGCAGTCAACCAGTACCCCGAGGTCCCTTTCACAAGTGCTGCTCTCCAGCCACTTATCACCTAACTTGTACTTATGACAGCTATTCCTATGCCCCAAGTGCAAGACCTTGCACTTATTCACACTGAACGCCATCCTGTTGTCTCCTGCTCACTTCCATAGTCTGTCCAGATCCTTTTGGATCTGGAGTACCTGCTA
>NW_025336010.1:6769308-6779782 GCF_004798865.1 Varanus komodoensis | reverse complement strand
CCCTTTCACAAGTGCTGCTCTCCAGCCACTTATCACCTAACTTGTACTTATGACAGCTATTCCTATGCCCCAAGTGCAAGACCTTGCACTTATTCACACTGAACGCCATCCTGTTGTCTCCTGCTCACTTCCATAGTCTGTCCAGATCCTTTTGGATCTGGAGTACCTGCTCCTCAGTTGTGGCCACTGCTCCAGTTTTAGTGTCGTTTGCGATTTTGATCAGCAGACTGTTCACCCCTTCTTCCATGTCATTAATGAAAAGATTAAACAGGATCAGCCCCAGGACAGAGTCCTGGGGGACCCCACTTGTCCGCCATCCCGATGATTCCCCGCTAATGGTTACCTTCTGCTTTCGGTCAGTCAACTATGCCCTAATCCACCAGATAGTGCTTTGGTGTATCCCAAAACTCCTCAGTTTCTCCACCAGGATATCATGGGGCACTTTGTCAAAGGCCTTGCTGAAATCCAGGTATACCACATCCACCGCATCCCCTCCATCTAGCCATCTCGAAACCTTGTCATAGAATTCCACAAGGTTTATCTGGCAGGGCCTGTTTTTGCGGAAGCCGTTTTGTGTGGCTGTCAGCCTCCCTTCCCTATCTAGTATCACTAGATCGCTCTCTATTATGAGCCTTTCCATTGTTTTTCCTACAATGGACGTAAGGCTAACAGGTCTGTAATTCCCCATGTCCTTTCTACTACCCTTTTTGCAAATTGGGACCACTGATGCCACCCTCCAGTCCTCTGGAACTTCACCCGTTCTCCATGAGGTTTCAAAAATGGAGGCCAGTGGGCGTGAGAGAACCCCTGCCAACTCTCTAAGTACTCTCGGGTATAACCCGTCAGGGCCTGGCACCTTTGTAATGTACAATGCCCTGAGGAGCCCCTTGACTTCAAGGGGAGTGACTCTAATCTGTGCCCCTAAGTCCCCAGCCTCATCTAATCTCCTATGTGGATATCCCCCGTCCTGCTTTGGGGAGAACACAAAGGCAAAACAGTCATTTAGCATCTGTGCCTGTTCCCTCATATCAGTCACTGGATCTCCTTTCTCCTTATTTAGTGGTCCCACCACTTGTCTCCCCTTCCTCTTCCTATTTACATGCTAAAAGAAGCCCTTTTTGTTGCTTTTGATATTCTTGGCAAGTCTCAGCTCGTTATCAGCCTTAACCTTGCGAAGAATCCTTCTGCAACGGGCCTCCTCCTCCCGGTATACCCTTTTGTCTATTTCCCCCAGTACCCATTTCCTACGAAGGTTCCTCTTTCGTCTAATCCCTCTAACCACCTCCTTTCGCATCCATGGCGGCACTCTCCTCCACCTCCCCAACTTACTGACTAGAGGTATCGTCAAGGCTTACACCTTCAAAACCTTCCTTTTGAGTGCTATCCACCCCTCCTCAACTCGCTTACCTTCCAGTAACCTATCCCAGGAGACTTTCCCCAGTCTGGCCTTCAGTTGACCAAAGTTGGCCCTCTTGAAGTCCCAACTTCTAGTGCTCAACCTGCTGCACATCCCCAGTCCCCTCATCTCAAAGCATAGGATGGAGTAATCACTTGCATCCAGAGCTCCCCTAATCTGTACTTCATCTATCAGCTCCTCCCTATTGGTCAAGACCAAGTCAAGGATGTTCCCCCCCCTCATCACCTCTCGGACCCTCTGTGTGAAAAACCCTCCCTCTATAGATTCCAGGAAGTGACGTGACCTGGCTGTCACTGCCTAGTGAGTCTCTCAAGTAATATCCGGGAGATTGAAATCTCGAATAATTACTGTGTCTCTCCCCCAAGATATCCTTAGAATCTGGCTAGTCAGGACATCATCCAGGGTCTCAAGTTGACCTGGAGGGCGATAACATACCCCCACTGTCAGGTCTCTTTCCCTGTCAAAAACCCCTAAGTTTCACCCAGACTGCCTCTACCGAATCCCCATCTGTGCTGCAATCTATCTCACTGCATCCTATCCCTTCCCTGACATATAAAGCCACGCCCCCACCTCTCTTTCCCTTGCTGTCCTTTCTAAAAAGGTGATACCCTTCTATGTTCACATTCCAGACTTGCCTTTCATCCCACCAAGTTTATGTGATTCCCACCAGGTCATACCCTCCTATTCCCAGGAGAGCTTCAAGCTCTTCCTGCTTATTACCCATGCTCCTAGCATTGGTGTACATGCACCTCAACTCCTTCCCACCGCTTCCATTCCTTGGAGTTCCCAGCCTCCTCCTTCCTCCCATCCTCCCTGATGCCTGACCCCTCTCTGTAGGAGTCCTGTCAGTCCCTGCAGTATCTCTAAAACCCTGCTTCCAGAGCCCTGATCCTCCCCCCACACTTGTCCAGTGCAGACACGTTTCTGGGGGGCCTGAACCCACCCCACCCCCGGCTCAGTTTAAAGTCTTCCGGACGAAGCTCACTAGAGCATCTCCAAAGGACCTTTTCCCCATCCTCGTGAGGTGTAACCCGTCCCTTGCCAGAAGTCCATTGACAAGAAAACGAGTGCCGTGGTCGAGGAACCCAAAGCGTTCCTTCTGGCACCACTCCCTAAGCCAGTCGTTCACCTCAGAGGCCCTCCTGTCCCTTCCTGGCCCAAATCCCCAGGCAGGTAAGATTGACGAGAAGGCCACTTGGGCCTTCAGCTCCCTGAGTTTCTTTCCCAAGGCCTCGAAGTCCCTGGTGGTCCCAATCACACCCTCCCTGGCCACATCGTTTGTGCCCACATGGATCACTAGGAGCGGCTGGTGACCCCTGGAGCGAACAAGACGCTCCACTCTGTCCTTCACATGCCGGATGCATGTGCCCGGCAAGCAGCAAACCTCCCTTGTCTCCAGGTTGGGGTGGCACACCGCTGCCTCAGTGCCCCTCAGCAGGGAGTCCCCAACAACAATCACCCGCTGCTGTACCTTCCAGGTGCTGGTGGGCGCCCTGCCCTGGCCCTCACCACTCCTGCAGCAGCCCCCTTGCCACCTGACGTCCCAGGCTGGGGGTCCTGCTGGTCCCCCAAGGCCTCATCAGCCCCAGCCTCCCCAGGTGGAGAGAATCTGTTTCCCAGCTCCAGATTGGTGCCAGGAGGAGGAGGAGGCTGTGCTGACCTCCTCCTCCTGTGGGTGACATGCCTCCATGTCTCCATGGCTGCTCCTCCCGTGGCCTCTCCCTCAACCCTCTGTCCAGAGGGGGGCTGCTTCGGGGGCGTCTGGAGAGCTCTCTCAGCCCTCAGGCACCTCAACTCCTCTTCTAGCAGGACCACCATCTTGCACCGAGGGCAAGTGTATCCCTGCCTCTCCTGGAGGAGAAGGGCAAACATGTCGCAGCTGTGGCAGCAGACAGCAACACCCGTGACTCCCGCCAAGTCCATCTCCTGGTCTGCCATCGGTATCCCTTCTGAGACCTTACCTTGGTCCCCTGCCTTGTCTGTCCTGCAGTTCCTCTCACTTGCCCAGTTCTCCCAGACAAAAACCCACTCGCGCACACACACACAAGGATAAAATAAATTTAAATTGGAAGAAAAACAAAGCAAAGCAAAGCACAGCACAGCACAACACAACACAACACAAACAAAACAAACAAACCTCTGTGTCTCAAGGGAGTCCCCAGACAGCCCGGGCCGCAGCTAAGGGACGCAGACAAGGGACGACGCCTTATTAGTCCCTCAGGCCGGTGGCCCCGCCTGTCCGCTCCCTCCTGGCCCCTCCGGCCTCTCTGGCCCCGCCCCCTTCCTCTCTGCTGCTCCTGGCCCTCTGTTCCCCTGCCCAGCTCCTACCTTGCCTTCGCCAGTCCCCTGGCCACTCCGCACTCTCTCCCAGCCTGTGCCTCTGCTGCTCTGCTGCTCTGCCAAGAGGCCAGAGCCAAAAAATCTCTGAGTCTAAATATTTTCTGACTGAAGATGGAGAATTACATTCAATATGATTGTATGTTGCTTATAGCCCATTCAGCCCTTTTGTGTTATTTATGTTTGACCCTGCTCCGCATTGCTCATACCTGCTACAGCCTCACTGATGAGAAGCCAATGCTGTTATGGGTGAAGGGTGATTCTGTCTCCAACCTCATCCAAAGCCCTCTCCGTACAACAGACACATTTACCTGCTCACCCCTTGATTCTTTACTGAAATGCATAGAGCTTACCTTGCTTGCACAGGTGCTTACTTCACCTGTCTCTTAACTGTGTGCCACAGTACTTTGTCAATGAAACGGAAACTCAGAGCCATGATGCCTTCCACCTGTGTAAGGAAGAATAGTGAGTGAAGTCCACATACCGGTAGACAATATTCTCAGGGCAAGAGCTCTTCTGGAACATTCATAGGACAGCTACATATTCCACCCATGACTTTTGAGCAGATCAGGGGGTTGCATTCCATAACAGCAATCCCTTTTCTACTGTGGAGATTGCTAGCATGGCATGAATATGCCAACATTCCTGGGAACAGGAAGAAAGGTGAAGGATGCCATGCTGCTTAGCTGATTTATAGGCAGAGTCTGTGACATCCTTCTGGACTTCTGAAGAGTTCTGGCAGTCTGGGGCAACAACAGGATTAGCTAGGTCTCTAGTTGCTCCAGCTTAACCACTGAGAATAAATTTGCCCTAAATGGCACAAACACTTCACACTTTTGGTGACTTTTGCCACCTATTCATTGTATTCATATCTTCCCATGTGCTCAATGTGTTATCCATGTCTTTCCAGGCCCTGTTTTATTTTCTCAAGGTGCCTGCGAAGTAGATTGGACTGAGCGATCATGACTGGTCAAAGTCATCCAGTGAACTTAGTGGATGAGTTGAAATTTAGACCTGGGTCTCCTTGGTCCTATCCTGAGGGAACAAAACAGTTCATAGATCTAACTGAAATCCTGCCAGCTCCCAATCTTTCAGCTACCTTACTTTGCTGAAGAGCTAGCATAATATTTCTCATTTACTTCACCTTAAAGGTAAAGGTATTTTCATAGGGTGATTTGTTAAAATCTCCCCGGACAGGATGGATAAAATCCTGTTTACTAAACAAAAATAAAAAAACCATTTTCTTCACACATATAAAGTAGACTGTATTGTAGTTAGGGTTACAGAAGTAATAAAACATTGGTTCCAGTGTGACGCACTTACCCTATTATTTCTTTATCACATATTTATCCAGATCTTTCTCCAAAGACCTTGGACTGGTTCACCTGTTTGTTCAAGTAGGTTATCTAGCATAGCAACTGAAGAGGCAGTGGCTTTGAGTCAGATGTTGAAGTACCTCTCTGCCTTTGTGGTGAAAGATGTAGCATGAAATCCACTGAGCATAGCTTCTGGTAACACCCCTCCTACTGCTGCCAAAAAAGAGAGGCTTACCTATGTGTTTAAAGGAAACTTGGCTGAGAGAGCAAGCAAAGGACATTTGCTGATCTAGGAATGGTTTTTTTGAACAGGTCAAACAGAAGGATAAGACTAGACTTGTGCAAAACTTTACATCAGCTGCTGGAGTGAGATAATAGGGTGAAATAAAGTATAAATGTCCCAAAATGTACTTAGGGATTATATGCATATGCAACAGAACTGTTTTTACTGAACATGACTACTTGCTGCACAATTGCATTGGCTAGTACCTGGTTAGCAAGATGCTTAAGATCTTGTCTTTGGGAGGTGATTAACCAGCCAGAAAAATGGAATGATGGTACTTGATCTTGATTACTACTTCTGTTGTGGCAATGCAAAGACTGACTTGATTTTGTTCCTAACAAAATAAAATGGAATGGATGATACTTTATATGCAAGCATGTCTTGTACTTTCTTTCCTAAGCCAGGCTGAGTTCTAATATTAATTCCATTTTGTCCAAGATTTGCTTTTACCTTAAAAAAAGTGACAACTGATTTTCATGTTATTTGTATTTGACAATAGCCTAAATTACGTGCACATAAACCATACCCATTGTGCTCTGCTTTGGCTGACCCTCTATTTCCCTTCCCCTATTGTAGCCTTGCCCTCCTCCTCCAGTTTTAAAACTTTCATAAACAATTTTTTCATATATTCAAAGTCACTCCCTGCCCATAGATAGCTTATTACTTTTGGAGAAGGGGTGTTTATGACACTGACCTTCCATGACAACTGCAGTATCCCATGAAAATCTCACAGGGACCCTCCCTGATTTGGGATGGGTGGGGGTTTTCCATATTCAAGCCAAAGCATATGTGTGGTCACGGCGTACAGTGATCTGTATGCATATGTAGTGTTTTCTGAAAAGCAAAAGTCAAACAGCAGAGACTCCTGAGTCAGAATCCTGAGAAGAAGCACCTTTGCACTGTAAATATACATGAAAAGCAGCGCATCTGCTGGAGAGAGGCTAGCAAGGCCCAACCAAAGCTGAAGGGAAGTGGGCGCTGGTACAGAAATACTCTCCTATGTCTGAAGAAATCTCTTACAATTAGTCTGTGGAGTTGTAGAAAGCTCTGATAATTTGGGAAAGGGTGCTTTAGTTTAGCACCATTTTTACCAATGGTTGGTAAAATTTGGGAAAGGGTAGCCATATGTGGAGAAAAGCAGTATTGTGTGGGAAAGGAGATGAAGGATATGAAGGAAAAATGTCAGTTGACTTGGATTCTTGCCACCTATTCACCTATTATGACTGTGTTACCTCAGATATTTTCCTTAGTGAAGATTCCAACAGATTGACACATTTTTGATCTGGGCTGCCTGATATATCACTGATTTTTTGAGTAAACTATCTGCTAGCCAGTCAGTTATTCAATAACTCTATTCTTATACTGTTTATCCAAGAAATCTGTGAAAAACTGTCACTGCGGGAACTGCAGGAGGCTGGGTTTTACCCGCGTCATGTCCTAATGAATAGGGATTAATGTGTGAACTTTCAAAACCATACTGTTTATTTCACAACCAGCAGCCAATGGCTCCAGTTATAGATTGACAAACAATCTTTGGTATGTTGACTAAAGTCCTTCCCAAGATTATAAGCATGCTGTTGTCATTTTTTCTCTTCCTTTAGAAAGCCTGACCCTGTTTTGCACAGAAATGGGAAGCCGCTCTGAAGGTCCCTCACACTTCCAGGTAAATTTACTGCTTCTAATTAATGTATCTACCTGCTCACAATTTCCTGCATAGACCTTTTAAGTATGGCTTAAGACATAACTTAATATATGATTTTTTTTCCTGACAAGAGGACAGGGAAATGAATAGACTAGAGAATGGAACTGGCGTTTCAGTGTGTTTTACCGTTATGGAACAGGAACACCAGATTGAAACAAAGGTTCATATTGTGTAGAGTATCCAGGAGTTTCCAGAACATATGAGCTTTGCAGAACAAGGGACTTTCCCATTAAAATAAGGGAAATCCCTTCTGAGAAGGAATACTGGGCAATCCAACTTTATACTGATTCAAATAAATCTCCCTGTCTCAGAAAGTTGAAGTTCTCATTCTGTATAAGGGTACAGGTGGGCAACTTGTCATCAGGTAATTGCTAGTACTACTGTTTATTGCTAATACTACCAGATGCTAGTATGTGACCCAAGCTTGCGGTCTTCTGTCATTTGAAAAGTATTTATTTTTATTTTACTCTATTTTAATGTAATACATTTAACACTGCACCTTTGAGTGCCTAAGGTGACTTACAAATCAATTGAAATACATCAATTATTATTATTTTTAAAAATGGCAAATTCTTTACAAATACAATCAGCTGTATCCAAAGTTAGTCCCGCTTAAACTACAATTGAAATGAATGGGACCTAAATTACCACAACCCCTTGGATATGACATAATATAAAATATAATAACACCAGCAGGTAAACAAACCAGCAGGTCAACAAAGGTAAACAAACTAGGAAATCAGGCTAATCTATTTAATAGATTTAATCCCCCACATTTTCAGGGTGTCTAGGTTATTGGTTTATTCTCAGTTTGATCTAGTGGCAGCAGGTAAATACTCTATTCACTTAAGAACCTTTGTAGTTTTCCTAGGTCCTGGCTTGTTACACTCTTTGCTTTCTGGGTTCTACTCTCCTAGCTCTGTGCATGGAATTCTGGACTCTTACCCATATTGCCCATTTGGTGGTAGCTAGCGAGGCTTGCAGTTGGTGGGGCTAACTTTTCTCCTTTTGCTCATGAACAGTGCATGTGTACGACACATATGCACAAGATTTTGGCGTGCCTGAACATTGTATACCCAATGAAAGCTCTTCACTAGCTCCCCACTGCCCCTGGAATGTGTTACTCAAGAGCATAAATCTGCCACTCCTTTAGGGAATGACACCTGAAACAATTACTTCTTGCACCAGTGTCACACTAGAGCTGATTCTTATCCCTGGCTTAGTTATATTTTTCCTAATAAAGTCAGGCACTTCGAAGTCAGGGTAAAACATACCTTTGAGATTGCCAAATCCAAAATAATAATAATCAGAAAAAGATGAAGCAGTGATGCCCCCTACATGAAAGATTCAAATTTACAGTGCCTGCATGAACTTATACAGTCAGCCTGATACCACTTTACTCTATTTCCCCAGATAATGCTTGTTACACTACTTTGATTCTGAAATTGTACCAGTGAAAAACCCTGAGCACTCAAACATGATACAAACACAGTTTTTGTTCCCCATATTGAGTACCAGTTTCCATATTTCCCAAAGATGAAATTTCATCTGCGAAACAAATATAACAGTCAAGCACTGGTAGACTGTTCATGCCGAAAACCTTCTCGTATAAGTATGGTATAACAAACAGCCTGCACAAGGCTATCATGAACAGAAAACATTTCGAATTGGATGCATCTCATTGGCATGCCAGACAAGGATTTTTGAAACATGTGGGGAACATTTTGTGTACGCTGTTTCCCAGATCCTACCATACAATGTTTTTGAGCATTGTACAGTTTTTGTCAGGTTGCTGCATCTTTGGCCAAGTACTCAGCTCTCTCACTGAGTATGTACTCACCAGGTAGTTTCCTAGATGCTTAAGGTTGTCAGGGCAAGACTCACCTGCCTGGCAGAGGGTGTTGCAATGGAATTTTGCCCCCAGGTATTGTTGCTTTTTCCCCGATGTATCTAAGCTGTGATTTTCCAAGGAGGAGTGAGCCAGACATATTTATTCAGCAGCAAAGGTGGCTTGGTTCCTTTTTACCTTTCCCAACACCTGGTTTCTCCAGCATGTGCTGAGAACAACCCCTTTAATTCAAGTGCATACTTAACCTCTGTCCCCTTTTTGTGAGACACTGTTACTACCTGATGAGTAAGAGTGTATGTTTGGTTAATCAACAAGTTTCCTGCTGTTTCACAGGGTGGTGGGAAAGAATGCATTGCACACTAATCTCTCTTTCTGGAGTGCTTAGAAGGAGGAATGGAGACAGTTTGGGAATCTGAACTTTGAACTATGGACTTCCTCTCCCTGGTGGACTGCACAGGTGCTCTGGGGTAGCTTATCCTTGTAGCGCTGCAATTAAATTTTCCAGTGGACATTAGACTTCTGAAGCACAGTACCTTCAGCAGGTGCAGGAATAGACATGTTCTCCATCTGCCTTTACCTCTTTTTCTGCTCTTTTTCTTGAGTACTTACTCTTTCTGCCATTCTGCAAAGAAGCTTTGCTCCATTTTATACTGGGGCTGATATATGCTAGAATTTTGGTTTGGAAGTGTACCATCTGGCTCATATACCCTGCACATGGTACACTCGTTCAACATGTTGACCTGTTGCCATTTCTCCCTCCGTATTCAGTTTCTCTGAAACTACTTTTATGACAACTTCTCTGCACTACCAAGTCATGAGCGTTCCCATCTATCAGTATTCGAATTCCTAAGGTACAGCTCTATGGACTACACTCTTGCTCCTGGGATTCCTGTGAATTTTTTGCATGTCTTTGCTTTTTCAGAGAGCACAGGGAAGTAAGCAAGGGCACTTTGGAAGGGGTGGGAAGGAAGCTGGAGAAGGCTTACAGTAGATTGTATCATGGCTTCTTTGATTGCCTTCATCCTGCCCCTTTCCCGCCCTCCAAGGTTGTGTTTCACATGTCTCTCTGTGCTGGCTGTGAGCGAGAGCAGGGGCAGGGGAGCGAGGCTGGAGTTCCACTCAGCCCACTCCAGAATTGGAACACTGTTGACCCTGAAGGGGGAATCCAAACTATCCTATGGTTCTTAGGAAGATTACTGTTGCAAGTGGCCTTAAAGCTGTGGAAGCTGTCCAGCTTCACAGTGGGCTTTTCTGCATGAAGAGCTTTTACTGAGACTCCTCCTTCTGTTTTCATTGCAGGAGGAACCGTATGTCTGGGGGTTTTCTTAAATATGGTGTATGATGTGGGGGAGGCAGTTTCTGCCTTTCTACATGCTCTACTAACCAACCACTAGGTGGTGCTGTGGTAAAGCTACAGTTTAACAGAATTGCTGTATCACACAAGGCTTTTGTTCCAGTTTGAATTTAATATCATATTTAATACCATACCTCATTCTAAGCCCCCAACCCCATGACTGGAAAACATGAGAGAAACCCTGGAGGAGGAGGAGGATGCCATGAAAAGCCCCCC
>NW_025336010.1:6706652-6769208 GCF_004798865.1 Varanus komodoensis | reverse complement strand
ACCCAGACAGAAACAGAGACAGAGGGCGGAAAGAAAGGAAAATCCGCTGTGCGCGCTTACCAATTCTCCTCTTTCAGCCAGACGTCCCACCGAACCGGGGTAAAAAGAAAAAGGCTAAAATCGCCTAAAAGGGCCCGGCCCTGGTTCGATGGAAGCCAGACCGCTGGTCTCTGGTCTCGCCGGGGTCTAGAATCTCGCTGGGGCCTCCAAAATGTTGTACCCTCGGTGTTACAGACGAGGCCAGAGACCGGATGGTAAAGTAAAGAGGAGATTTATTCCTGCAGCAGGGACCACATTCATGGAGGAATGCGGTGCTTGAACAGAGTTGGAAGGAGATCTTTATACCTTCACAATCCGCTTTCGGCAAATGGGGAACAATACAATCAGTTTTTGACAAGAATGAGAACAATGGCGACAGTGGGGAGTTACAGAATCACATAAGCAGTTGAGCAAGCGATATACAGAAGCAGATTTGGTTAGCAGTAAGCTTTATCTTTTAATTTACACCTTCTAAGCAATCTTTGTCCATTACATTGTAGGTAAGCTCTTTCCACTTACCAGGGGAATTCTCTGAGGCAGTTACTAGTCATTTGAATGGGCTCGAACTTAGGAGAGCTAAGCCTATCATGCATACCCTGAGACAGCTGATTATTCTAGTGTTTGGCCGTGTCATGCCTATCTGGAGCCTAGAGGAGTCATGCCTATCCTGAATGCCCTGAGAAAGCTGATAGGTATCTCTATTATGTCAGGATCCTGGGGAGTCAGGTACAACAGGTTCTAGTCCCCCTCTTGGCCGTGGAGCCAACTGGGTGACTTTGGGCCAGTCACAGACTCTCAGCCCAACCTACCTCACAGGGTTGTTGTGGGGATAAGATGGAGGAGGAGATATAAGCTGCCTTGAGCCCTTTGTAGGAAAAAGGCAGGATATAAATTGCAATATAAATAAATAAATGAATAAACTGTTGAAAAAAAACCATCCCTGTTGCTAACCAGTTTAATTCAGGCCTCTGACACGGTGACAGCTGCCAGCCACCAACCAACAAAATTAAGTCTGTTGAGAGGCAGTATGGGAAGACAGTGACCCTGTCTTCAGGGATCCATGTCCCCACTGAAGACCCCCCAAAAATAAGTGGGGGTACCCCAACCCCCTGCGGGTCCCCTCAATTACACCCTTGTATACTCCACCTCTGACATCCCCGTTTTCCTGCTACAAGTAGAGATAGAGAAATAGCAATCGCTTCACCACAGATTCTGGTGCCCAGCTCAAACTTTGTGGTGTAGAAATGAGAATGTTGGACTGAGACTCAGCATATCTAGATTCTAGTCCCTGCTTGGTCATGAAGCTCCCTGGATGGCTTTGGGCTAGGCAACTGACTGTCAGACTAACCTACCTCACAAGGGTGTTCTGAAGATAAAAATGAAGAGGACAATAATATATTCTACCTTGAGCTCATTGGAAGAGAAGCAGGAAGTAAATATATTAATTGGATTTATATGCACCTGAACATATTCTTTAGAAATGTTACACATGAATAAATAATAAAGAAATAAGTGGCTAATAATTGCCTTACTCCCAAGAAAAAAGTCTACTGTATACACAGGGACTATTGAATACAGTTAGAATGTGTTGGCTGTTTGGGTCTATTTGTCTTGCTCCCAGCTAGCACATCTTTCTCACTGTGGCATTCACAAGTATTATCATGACATTTTCTTTAAGCCCTTTACTTTAAGCCCTTTAAGACCACTTTTAATGGTCCAGTTCTCCCCCTTTTTTGCAGCAAAAAGCAGATGATAGGAATCATGAAGACCCACCAGCATCCCATGAAGAGAAAGGTTTTGATATGCTCTACACAATTGAAGATGCACCTCCATGGTATCTCTGTATCCTGTTGGGATTTCAGGTAAGAAGTCAATCAAGTTCCTCTGTAACTAGGCCCTCTCTCATGGGACTGAGGCCACAAAAATTCAGCTGTTTCTGATAACTTGTCTGCCGTCCAATTAATTCTCATGGTCATGGTTTCTCAAACCACTATATCAGTCTCACTGGGTGGGTTCACACATAACAATAAGCCATGATGGAAACTGTGAAAGCATGGCTTGTCATTACATCTGAACCCAGCATCCACAATGAAGCATGTTACATTTGGTCTCTGTGGGACCACACAAAGGAAGAAAAGCGTATTGCAAGGTTCCCATACTTCACCATGGCTTGTTTGCCTGTCTGAACCAAATTGCCATGTTTCTCCATGATTTTTATGTTTCTCTTTGAGAGTTTCACAGCAAGAGTGGCTCTGGCTGCAGCAGACACTCTAGCCTGCATTTTCCACTATCCTGTTCTGCCTAGAAACTGCTATGTCAGAGTTGGCTGTTGCTGACTGAACTGACTGCTTTGCTCTCCTTTTTTTCTCTGTCTGCATACTGCCTTCCCAATATCCAGCTGTGGCTTTGGGATCTTAGCAGCAGCTGCACCTTGCGGTGAGCCTCTTCCTGCAGCAGCAATGCTGGAGATGACTGTGCTTGGTGTTCCACTCTGATCACTGTACTTTGCTGGAGTGGCACTTAGAAATAGTGGAGTACTTTTGCTACTCTGGGGACCAGCAATCTCCTCATGTGAAGCCAGTCTCACATGAGGAGCATGTGGGCTGTGCATGGCATCACTGTTGGGGCAATTGCCCTGAGAAGCCCTGGTCTCCTGCTCTCTCTCCCACCCTCCCCATCACTCCTACCTGTTGAAATGCTACTCAACATGTAAACAACCCACACGTTCACGAGCAATAAAACTAAAGCCTTTATTGCTACTTGTCTATAAGATTAACAACTCTATAGATAAGCTCTTCTGTTGAGGTCTTTGGAATGTAGATGTTAATCCTCTAATGGTGTCTCTCCCCGACTAGCCCTCCTGGTCACGCCTTTCTTCCCTCTGGCGTAACAAGCTCTGCCTTTGCTCATATCTTCTAAGAATTCTACGACTGGTCGCTAGAGAAAAGTCTATTACGTCCCCTGCATCTCCTGTGTCATGTTCCGGAAGTTCAGCATCAGTAGGAGGAGGGACAGCCCTCTCTGACTCCTTCTGAGTAGAACTCGTAGTGTCTTTTCTCTCGGGGCTCTCTTGCTTTGATGTGGGCTCGGGTGTTTGCTCAATGGGCAGGGAGTCAGTGGGAGGTGCAGCTATCTGCTCAGCCACCCCCAAGCTAGGTTGTGGGGTTGGCTTTGGATACAGGGTCCTAAGCACAAGACCTCTTCATGAGGTGCTGTCTCTGTTGGGGCTTTAGGCATGACACTACCTTGTCCCTGGCATTCCTAAGGACTCTGAATGAGCCCCACTGCCTCCGTACCCAGCTGGATGTATGCACTGTCCCAACAGCCTTCCGGGCCTCTTTCCTAGGCAGATACTCCAGGAAAGTCTGCCTGGCAAGGTGTACACCCTCCATACCTGTGCTGATGCCCTCTGTGTGCATCCTGTGTGCAGTTGTGGTGGGGGACACTCTTGGAAGCATGTGAGAGTCCTGCACACATGGGAGAAGGGCGTTGACACACGTGCAATGAAGGAGCAGGGGAGAGATGGGTGTGCTTGCACATTGGTGCAGAGCTGAGCAGAGCACAGGGGAGTGCTCCCGTAGTGCTACTCTAGAGCAGCAGTGCTACTGTATGAGTGGGCAGTTGCTTGCTGAGCAGCAGGGAAAAAAGGCAGGTGGCTGAGGTCATAAAGTTACTTGTGAATGCACCCAGTATCTGTTACCAGATATTTCCATATCAATTGTGCCACTTTTTCAGAGGTAGAGGCAATACCTTTACTGTAAGGGTACATATAATGCTTGTAGAGTTCATGCCATAGAAATGAGGTAATCTGCTTTGTTGATCTGCCATACTAACTTTTGAAGAACTATTTGCCTTATGTATACCTTCTGATGTTTCCTCTACATTTTCATTCACTCATGTTAAATGCATTTTCTCTGAAATTTTCTACAGAGATGACCAGAATTCAGTATAAATCCCTCTGCTGTCTGCTACTGCTTCAGTGTGACATAGTGTGCTTACCTACACTTCAGTCTTATGCACAAACAAATGCATGTGTATTTTAAATAAAACTAAGTGTGGAAAATGGCTGTGGGGAAAGCATTTGGATGTTTAATTTTTCTTATTGCCCCTTAAAAAAAAGTTCCATGTTTCTGCAAATCTCAGGGTTCCCTTGAGCATACAGATACTCAGAGGCAGTGTTACAGGGTGGACCACTAAGGCTGCAGGTCCGGATATTTCATTTGGAGCCCCAGATTTCTGGGAGGCCATCAGCCCTACCAGTGTGCTGCCCATGGACACTTGCTGAAATGAAGGTACAGGGGACATCTGATCCTCCTAAAATTGCCAGCTTTTTGCTCACATGTTTTCCAGTTCCTGTTACCCCAACCTTCAATCTTTCTGCCTGAGTTT
Organism: Varanus komodoensis; assembly: GCF_004798865.1. Classification (NCBI taxonomy): domain Eukaryota; kingdom Metazoa; phylum Chordata; class Lepidosauria; order Squamata; family Varanidae; genus Varanus; species Varanus komodoensis. The sequence goes on along the minus strand of NW_025336010.1, from coordinate 6,764,780 downwards.
TTTCTGAAACCCAATGCCCCCCTGTCCCATTCCAATACATACATTTACAAATAAGGGTGATGTTAGCAGACAGAGTCCTCTAAAGACATACGCACCAATTATAAAGCATATGTAAATTAGCATAAGTAAATATGTGTGCTTTGTTGTTGTCATTGTCTTGTGAGCATGACCCCTAGATCTTTTTAGTTCCTATCACTGTCCCTGGAAATATTGGGTTGGGTTTGGGTTGGTTTGGTTTTGTTTTGTTTTGTTTGCTTACTTGGGGGCCCATTTTGGCTATAGTTCTGTCAGCACTCAACACTTGAATCCAGTATTAGAACAAGTAACAAAAGATCTAAAGGTGCATTCCTCTTCAAGCTGAGGCAGGAAGACTTAAACTCCTATCATGCCCACTTGCATACGTAGGATTGCACCGTAAGGGTGTTTCGTTGTGTGGCATTTTGCAGCATAAGTCATATGTAGCTCAAAAAGCTGCAAGGTAGAAAACATAAGTACAACACCAGAGCAAATAGCCTGTATCCCTAGACACAGATTCTTGGCATTTATTAAAAATGAACGTTTAAATTGAGCTGTAAGTGGATATCTAACATGTACTATCTCTGTGTACTCTACAGTCAATTGCTTCTTTTATTTAAAAGTATAAGGGGAACCTTATAGGGGTTTCAGTTTTGGGAATGTGTCTAATCATGTGCTGTTTTGACCCTCCCTCCCCGTTTTCCCTCCAGCATTATTTGACCTGTTTCAGTGGTACCATCGCTGTTCCTTTCCTCCTGGCAGAATCGCTGTGTGTTGGGAAGGACCAGTATACCATCAGCCAGCTCATAGGCACCATCTTCAGCTGTGTGGGAATCACCACCCTCATTCAAAGCACTGTGGGAATTAGGTTTGTTTTGCCTAGCTTGTCCCTTCCAGAACTGGAAAAGGAACAACGTACAGCAGTGGTTGTAAAAAATCACACTCTTTCTTTTTCTCGAACCAGGCTTCCTCTGTTTCAAGCCAGTGCACTGGCGTTCCTGGTTCCTGCCAAATCTATCCTGGCCCTGGATAAATGGAAATGCCCTCCAGAAGGTAATTCAGTCTTGCATTGCCTGCAGGATAGTCTCTTAGGGGATCTCTCACCTGAGTGAATAAAGTCAACCACTTTCCAGGTGATGAGGTGCTCTGTTATATGCATTGAACTGGAGGGAAGCATTATCCTCTGTAAAACCATGCCTTGTAGGAGGAGAATTTTGGCATGATCTGTACTTGTCCAAAACCCCAGGGAGGCAGGGGAATAGTACAGATCTCCAACCCAGTGGTGGGACAATTAGCTTCCCACATAGTTATTTACTACGTGGTACCTGAAGGAGCAATCCTATGCATGTTTAGATAGGAAAAGTCCTAGAGTATTTCCCAGCCAGCATGGGAGATGTTGCACAATTTTCTGTCTAAACATGCACAAGATTGATCCCTAAAAGATCTTTCACCATATGAACCTAATGCTGGTGTGGAGAACCTCTGGCCCCACCAGATGTGGTGGTCTCCAACTCTCACCAGCCCTGTTCTGACCAAAAAGTATCTAAAGCTGCATTCCAGAGCTTCTCTACCTCAGGCTGTTAACTGGGGGTTAATCAGCTTTATCTACTTCTGGTTTTGGTGCAGAATTGAGAATTTGAATGGTACATGAGGAACATTTTGTTTCCTGCTTTTCCACTGCATAACCTCCAGGTGGCATGTTGGTATAGCACAGGGATGGCCTGCCTTGCTCAACAGAAGATCCACACACAGCAAATATCAGATGTTTGAGAGGTGCAAGCGGGTGCCCACAGTGGTGAGTGGCAAGCCCAAAACAAACTCAAAGAGCTTCATGTGGCTCCTGGGCTGCAGTTTGACCACCCCGGTATAGCAGAATAACAAATACACAAGCAAAAAGCATATTTTGCTTTTACAGTTAAATACTGTGTTTCAGTGCTGTTTAGACACAGAAATGAAACTAGGGGTTCAGGCTGTCATCAAAAGGACCCATCAGCAACCATGATAAATGCCTCATGTAGAAAAGCTGCTGTGTTCCCTTACCAGAATGGAAGTCCTTTTGAAATCAGTGACACTTCTGAGCAAACATTCATAGAGTTGTACTATAAATCCCATAGGAAAATGCCTTTCAGATGATTTCTTCATCAGAGGTAACCCCTGCCACCTTCAGATACATGGGCACTTTAGTTAAGCAGCTCCCTTCCTATGTGTATTTGTCTGGCACCAGCCTTATCCTGTTCCAGGGAGCAGACTAAGCCTGCTTTTTTTTTAATCTTGAGTGACAACTAATACATATCTTAGCTGCTGGCTACTGTTCGTTTGGTTTTAAGGGAGGTTATTTATTTTGTTTTGTTGTTAGTATTTTATGTGATTTAAATTAGAGATTCTGTTATGGGTCTTAAGGGATATACCAGCTCCAAGACAGTCCTTTCCCCTCCACTGCACTTTCCCAATGCAAGTGATAAGTAATAGAAGGAGCTGTTCAAGAAGGAGTACAATGAGATAAGGGGGAAACAGGTTACAAAGGGTAGAGAAGAATTGCATTGCAAAATGCTATGCATCATGTGCAGGGAAGCAACAATATTCCTGCAGCAGAAGCAGAATTTGGAGGGCGAGGAAATGCCTGGATTGCATGAAAACCTCATGTAACTCACAGGTTTAACTCACAGCTGAGTTCTGGGGCTAGCTGCTGTTCAGGTGGATCACTTGTTCAGAGGCCTTCAGTGACAGGCAGTCTCTACAGTGCATTATGTTTGTTTGCCGATTCAGCTCCAGGCTGCTAAGTGGCACTCCAGTAAGCAAGTTTCCTTTCCTGAAGGAGTCTTGCAGTGCCTCCATCAAGCAAGTTGCTTAATTCTGCTCCCATCTTATTTCTGTTCTCATGTGTGTTTACCTTTCTTGCTTAATAATGCAGAGGAGATCTATGGAAACTGGACATTACCACTGAATACGTCTCACATATGGCAACCAAGAATAAGAGAAGTATGTTGAACCAAGCCTCCAGCCTGCCTCGGTAGCAATGACCCATGTCTGACACAGGAGCACTGGTCAGGAAAGGATCTTCTCCTTAAATTAACACATCCCCTGCGGTTCCAGTCCAGTCCAGACAGGCCTTTCTGTCAGAGGCCTGCTTTGGAATTAACCCCATGGGGCTATACATGTGGAAGCATGTTAAACCGAAGAGAACTCATATCAATTTTGCCAGAAAGATCTGTGAACGGGAATTCTGGCTGGCAGGAATTCTGTACACCAGTTCCCCAGAGATTTTTTAGTAATAAAAACAAAAAGTCCTTATGTGAAAGATTCAAGAAAGAACTGGTTCATGTAATCATGCATGTGTCTACTCAGAAGCAAGCCCTAATGAGTTCAATGGGGCTTGCTCCCAGGTAAGTGTGTATAGAATTGCATCTTCAATATCATATGTCTCTGTCCTCTGTATTAGATAGATGGGATTGTGAACAAGATAAAAACATTTAGGAAGAGTCCTGTTTGCAAGTATTTTAAACTATAATTAAATCAAGTGTACTTTACTTGGGTTATGGAGACTAAGTCCAGGTGCTCCTTCCTGATGTGTTTATAGATCAGAGACTAACAGAGCAATCCTATGCATGCTTACTCAGAAGTAACTCCAACTGTATTCATTTAGGATTGCTCCTAGGAAACCGAGCAAATGTGACTCCTGCAGTGTTTGATGGCCTTTCCTTCAGTGAGTGCTTAACATTACAATCTGAGTGATGCCAGACAAGGAAGAAAGTTGAACAAAATTGTGATTCTTCAAATTATGCAGCTGAAATGAGGCCTGTGAGAAATTCATGCAAATAGAACCAAATTGTGGTAATATTTTACCATGCCCTGTACCACACAACCTGTTACAGATCAGGGCGGCCACTTATACATCACCAAAAACAGGAAAAAAGATAATAAACATGTGCATAAGCTAATGTATGGAAATAGTTTGGGAATAATTACTAAATCAATAGTAATGATTAGAAATATGAGGCATCTCCTATTGCAACCACCGTGCCTGCTGAATCTGCTGTCCAGGTGCTGACAGCTGATGAGGAACCTCAGGGCCTTCCACTTGCTCCTCCTCAGGGTTCATTATCTTTAAACCAGACTTAGAATGGATGGCTCTTCAAATGGAGGAAATAGACCCTGCTGAACAGCTCTTCAGACAACAGCCTGCTCTCTGTAGAGCAGCAGATATGGCCACCTTTGAGACACTGGGTGAAATATGACAGTGCTGGTCTTGTGTAACTGTTCGTGCTGCATCTCTGTAACTTTCATATCATCTTTCGCCCGTTTCTACCACAGATCCAAGGAGCCATCATCGTTGCCAGTCTGGTGGAAGTGGCAATTGGGTTGGTGGGCCTCCCTGGGGCCTTGCTCAGCTACATCGGGCCTCTCACCGTCACGCCCACTGTCTCCTTGATAGGTCTCTCCGTGTTCCAAGCTGCAGGGGACAGAGCTGGATCGCACTGGGGCACTGCAGCACTGTAGGCTCTGATTTCTCTGTACTGCAGAATTTCAGGCTCATACAAGAGTAGGGAAAAAACAAGCCCTGTAGAGTTGCAGAACTTTCATGGTATTTCATGGTATTTCAAAGGGATGGACTGCAGAGGTACAGCTGCCCAGATGCTGCCACGCCCCTCACTCCACTGCCCAGCCAACCCAGGTGAAGCAGTGTGTGAAGTGAAAGGTGGTTGTTCGTCAGCTGGTCAGATCTTCAGAAAGGAAGGGTGGGTGCATAGGTGAAAAGAGGAAGAACTAATTAGGATACGGTGCCGATGGTGATTTAAACCAAAAGGTCCTGGAGAAGTGTGCTCTGATGATTAAATGAGCAGGTCTGTAGCATGGTGACAATGTTGTTGCCCATACATAATCTTGACTTCTGTCTGATTTGTAGCTCTGCAATTCTGTTACAAATCTGGATGGAGATTTTGTGCTGAAACAAATATATGTGCAATGCTCAAATATGAGTGTGTATGTGTGAGAGAGAGGGTGCAGTGGCTTAATTAACATGGGTTAAAGGCAGTGAATACATACACACTCGTAACGTGTGTGTAAATGCATAGCCTTTAAACTGAGGATTCCAGCCCATTTGGCTGTCACATTCACTTGTATGTGATTTCTATTTATTGTGGTGAAGTTAGCTTTATGAATCTAATTTTGGAGACTTTCCCTTTGGATTTTCAATTTAATAAGAAATGTTTGCCAGTTGGTTAGTTAAAATGAAATTGTTCTGGGCTGAGCATGGAGGAAAAAGCTGTGGAAAGAATAGCATTGGACTTGCTTAGCCATTGTTTTGACAATTATTTCAGTAGAATTAAAGTTTCAAAATCAGAGTGTGTCTTGTATGTGAGCTCTGAGCACATTAACTCCAGTGCTGTTGTGGCCAATTTTGAAGTGCAGGCTGAACCCACCATGACAATCCCATAGACATGCCCTGAAGGAGAATCTGGAATTGTACAAAGTCACATTGACCCATATCTACAAACCTATTCCTAGGAGTTTTCTTTAGGTCTTTTGCACACCAATGGGCCTTTATTGCCCCTTCAAGACCAGGCCACCCTAAAATACTTTGCTTGATAGCAAGGAAAGAAAATATCATTCCTGGGAAAATTCATTTTCTCCCAGCTACCATGAGAATTGCAGTTAAGCTCAGAGTGAAGAGGAAATTCCTATGGGGCCATCACATGATGTGTAATACTAATGGGGAAAGTGGCAGCCCTATTCCCTGTGAGGTCTGGCCACCTTGAGCTGTTGTACCCTATTCCATATCCCATGTGAACAGGGTCAGCTCCAGTTCTGATCTTCATCTCTAGCTTATCTGGTAGTAGCAGCAGCAGTCCCAAGACTGGCTGGGAACTACCATTTCAATTTCCCACAATGCCCTGAAGTTTCCAACATAGTATCACTCCAGGGTACTTGTGGAAAATGAACATGCAGGCTTCCAGGTCTAGCTGTTTGATATGGAAGACCTGGGGCACAAATCAATGCTAGTGTGCACTGACATGGTACCAGGACAAAGAGAGCTATTGTGGGATTCCAGGTGCTGACCCTGGAAAATTATCTGAATCATATCCTGACACATTTGCCCCTATGATTGCAGATCCTAGTAAAATCAGAAGCAAAGGAAACAAAAATGGGTAATACCCAGAGAAAGCAAAGTTCAGTACCATTGACAACCATGGGGATGAAGGTTCAACTTTGAACTCACATAGGGTCAACTTTCTTATGGTCACCATTAGATGCAGTCTAATTAAAAAGGAGCATTGCAGTCTATATACTGCACTGAAGTGGGGACTTCTGGGATGTTGGCAAAAGGATACAAATTTGTAAAAGAATGGAACACTCAGCTGCACAGTTGGAATTAGTAAACACAAATGACTAATCCCAGTTGGAACAGATGTAAGTGACAAGCTTCCCATGCCAAGTTTTGTTTTAAAAATATGTAGAAGGAAATATTGCCTAGATAATGTGACATTCTTGGCACATTAGGCAAGAGAGTAGCAAAAGAAATCTCATTTAAAGTTATGTGAATTGGTTCCCATGTTTCTGCACCCAGCTTGTTCTTGATCTCTGTTTTTCATTATGCCTCTTTTCTCTGTTTAAACAGGTCAATTTTTTTAATTGTTTTGTTTGCCCAGTACCTACGAAATGTGTCTTTTCTCCTCCCTGGCTACAAATGGGGAAAAGGGTGCACTCTCATCCGGATACAGATCTTCAAGATGTTTCCGGTAAGGGGTGGCAGAGGTGGAGGGATGGCTCCCATTATGCATGGGCTGATAGGACAAGCTTGTCATGGTCACAGTTTGGTCAGATGCTGGTGATTTTATTAGCAAAGAGAGTTCATTTATTACATGTTTGTTCTATCTGTCCTCCAATATATGATAGATTGGGTACAGCAGTAGTTAGACTGGGGTGGGGGTGTAGCAGGTATATCAGTGTTTGTGATTATTGGCCATGATGGCAAGGACAAGGCCCAACCATCTGAAGATCTCTCTTCTGACATCCCTTGGTTTAGATGGCTCCCAGCCACCACCAATATTTTCCCATTTTGTGGACAGCTTAAACTGAAGGACGCCGACAGTGAGTTTCCAAGCTAAATGGGGGCTTGAGCATGAGTCTCCCCAGTCTGCGCAAGGCTGGGGAATTCATGGCCTTCCATATTTTTGAGCTGACAGCTCCTATCAGCCTTAGGAAACATAGCCAAGGGTAAGGGGAGTCATAAGCCAAAACATCTGGAGGGTCACATGCTGCCCACCCCTGGCATATAGGATAGGATCCTGGCTTTTGTTCCTGTTCTGACGCAGGACATTTTGCTATGGGAACCATCCATCAAGTAGCATAGTGCAAAGAGGGAAGAAATCAATGACAAAAGGAGGGATTGTGAATTGGTTAAAGTGGTGCTGAGTGTGATAGGCAGAAGGAAAATTCAAAATACAGTGGTACCTTGGCTCACGAACTTAATCCATTCCAGGACTCTGGTCGTGACCCAAATTGGTCGAGAGCCAAGTTACATTCCCCATAAGGTTCAATGTAAATAAGGTTAATCCGTTCTGTAACTATTTTTTTTTAATCAGAAAAATGTGAAGCAAAGTGATAAAGAATAACAAAGATTGCAGCCTTCTCCCTGCCACACCCCGAGCACAAGTGCAGCCGTCTCCCTGCCACCCCAGCACAACCACGATTGCACTCATTATCCCTGCACCCACCCATCATCCCGGTGCACTGGGGGGCGGGAGGGAGGAGACAGGCACGATCACAGGTGCACTGTGGGGGGGGGGGGAGATGGGTGCAAACATGGGTGCGTTGGAGGGGAGAGACGGGTGTGATCATGCTCAGGGGAGATGGCAGAGATCGTGGTTGTACTGGTGCAGGAAAGATGGGCGCAATCATGGGCGCGATTGTGCAGGAAAGACGGGTGCAATCTGGCCCTCTCCCCCCCGCCCCCAGCATGATTGTGGCTGTCTCCCCACTTGGGCAGGGGTGGGGAGATGGCAGCAAATATGGACGCCACCCAAGGTGGAGTTCGCCACCTGATTCAAAATTTTTATGAAATCGCGACCTGATCTGGTGGTGAACGGAGACTTTTGTGAGCCAAGGCACCACTGTATGTTATTTGCAGGCTATGAATCAAAGCAGGGATACATGTTTATTCAGAGGGGTGGGGGATCGTGTAGAAATGTTCCAAAACATGCTGATGGGATACTATTTAGGTTTGTATTGTGAGGTGATACATGATACCAGGAATTATCACAAAATGAAAAGAGAGCCAAGATGTGTTAAGATTAATAGTAAAGCAGAAAGATTCTGCTCCTGCTTCTCTTCTGAATTATTCTGGCTGAAATCCTGAGAAGTTTCCTAGCAGCAAGTCTCCTTGAATTCAGCAGGATTGGGATGTATGTGGCCTCAACAGAAGTTCAAAGACTATTTGTGTGATAAGTATGAGGTGCACAATTAATCATTTAGATGGTGCTTTCAGGAAATTAATTTGACCCTTCCTGCACTCGTTCTCATTCAGTCTGTACATATACATATATGGAAAGCAGTGGCACTATCTGCATCCCTCTGTATCTCCTCTTCAGATCATACTGGCCATTTTGGTGGTTTGGCTGTTGTGTTACATTCTGACAGTGACAGATGTGTTCCCTCGTGATGTAAATGCCTATGGATTCAGGGCAAGAACAGATGCCAGAGGGGAAATCATGTCAATTGCACCATGGTTCCGTCTTCCTTATCCTTGTAAGTAGTGGGTATTCCATTATGGATGTTCCATACCCCATTTTATTTTTAAGAAAAAAAAAAGGGTTATGGAAAGGTTATGGTATGAATGAGAAGCCCAAGGTTGTCCACTGAGCATCAAAGCTAAATGGGAATTAAAACAAGGATTTTTCATCTTACGGAACTTATGGTGTATGGAACAGTGGCAAACCTCCACTGCATTAAAACCAAAGTACCAGCTGAAACCAGTGAAAGGCAAAATCAAAACATCTTATCTCTATGAAATACTTGCCAGGGGCATATGTTGCAATATTTGTCAAAACTTTTCCTTAGACTATAAAAAAAAGAATTCAGATTATTTGTTATGATGAAGAATTCTAAAGAAAACATCTAAGCAGCCGGTAGATTCCTGCTGACTTTCAGTTTGAAAAGTAAAAGGAGCCTATGCACATTAAGTAGGCCCATTATTAGATTTAAATTTGAGGTTTGGAAAAATAATAAAATACTAAAACAAGAATGCAGATTTCTCTGACCAGCATACTGCTGCCCTCATCCATGTAATTTCAGAGGATGCCATACATCAATCAGGGCAGCCACCTGGTGCCCTTAATGCTCTGGCACTGGGTATATGAAGGATATCACATACAATAGGATGGAAATTGGATTTCTGTTTCTGTTTAGCATTTTTGTCCTTCTGATTGTAGACAGATATTTGAAAAACATTTTAGGGCATTGTCCAAAGACTGCTCCTGGTGAGGGTCTGTGCTCAGGACCATCCCCTCCTCTCTGTCTTGTCTCTGTGACCAAATCAGATATCTCCAGGAAGGGGCATACCCTTGGCCACTGGTGAGATCTGGATATTCAGGCTATTCAGGATATTCAGGGAAAGTAACCACACTCAGCCCAGTCTGAATCCCTATTTCTTGATCCACCTTCCATCTGGCCAGGAGTGCTTCCATCTTGTCTAGATTAAGCTTCAATTTGTTTGCCTTCATCCAGTCTGTTACTGTTGACAGACACTGATTTAGCAAAAAAACAGCTTCCTTGGCATGAGATGGAAAGGAGAAATGGAGTTGGGTATCATCAGTGCACTGGAGTGCCACTGAACTCCAAATCTCTCCCAGTGGCTTCCTGCATGTGTCAAATAGTGTGGAGAACAGAACAGATCCCTGAGGAGCTCCACAGGTCAACAGGCACCAACTTCTCAATCTGTTCCTCCAGGAAGGTATGCGGCCACTGTAGGACAGTGCCTCCCACTCCCATCCCAGTGAGGCACCCTAGAAGGATAGCATGAGCAATGGTAACAAAGCCTTTGAGAGGTCTAGCAGAACTGACAGAGACTCTCCCTCAGTCTGGTTTCTGGTGTAGGTCACCTGCTGGAGCTACCAAGGCAGTTTCTACCCCATAATCAGGTTGGAAGCCAGACTGAAATGGATCTAGATATGCTGCCTCACCCTGGAATTCTTGGAGTTGGGATGCCACCACACCTTCTAGTCTTTTGCCTAAAAATGGAAGACTGGTTGGTAATTATGCAATTTACTAGGATTCAAGGGGTCTCACCACTGCCTCCTTTCAAGCAGGCTAGAACCCTGCCTTGACTGAGACTTTGGCCACCCTGCATACCCCTCTGGTTGCTTTTATGAACCAAGAAGGACAAGTGTCTGGCATACACATGCAGATCTTACTGCTCCAAGGATCTTGTTCACATTCTCAGGCTGTACAGAGTGAAAAGTATCCAATAACACTGGAAAGACAGGAGCCAAAGTTACACCAGCTGCCTCTGTATCAACCAGTGTCGAGTTGGAGCAGAGCCAAGCAGCTTTCTCTGCAGCATTCTGAGCAAAGTGTTCACAGTGGTCTGTTGAAAGGTCTGAGTCCTCTTTTAGGCTGGCTTGTAAAGGACCCCTGACCACCCAGAACAGCTCTTGCAAATGCAGAGAAAAACCTCCTCTTGTCCTGCCACAGCATAGGTCTTCAAATACGCTCTAGCCCCCAAAGCCATCCCAGCTGTCTCACTTGTTTCACTGTCACCAGCCTCCTGGAAAAGCAGGGCGCTGGAGTGGTTCTACCTCATGAGCGTGACTGGCCATTTCTCCAGTGCAGAGATGGACCCACTAAGGGAAAACAGTTTCCTGCTCTGGCATAAAAGGGAGTCACCCCTGGGGCCAGGGCTGGGGCTTTGACCGCATGATTTTAAGTGTTAGAATTTAACATCTGCTCTCTGTCATTTGCCTAAGATGCCTTGACGTGAAGGCAGTGTACCGTATGCTTCAGCTAACAGCTGCTTTCCTTTGCTTATTGTAGGCCAGTGGGGAATTCCTACAGTGACAGCTGCTGCTGTGCTGGGAATGTTCAGTGCTACTTTGTCTGGGATCATCGAGTCCATTGGGGATTATTATGCTTGTGCTAGGCTTGCTGGTGCCCCACCTCCACCTGTGCATGCCATCAACAGGTAAGAGAGACACGACTTCTTGGCACTGCTTGGATATTTGATGCACAGTTCTGAACAACTTGTGAAAAATGACCATTCACAGTAGGTAAGGGAGTAAGTGCCTGGTAGAACTTGGTTTCACTGCGATGCCAGAACTATCCTCCCAGCTCACGGGGTGGGAGGAAGGGAAGAAGAGCTTTTTATAGAGTTATGCTGAGACAGCAAACCCTCGATGCATTTCAACCTCTGATTTGTTTACACAGTCAAGGAGTCAGTTCAAAAGACTGTAGTGTCTTTATGCTTTTCAAGTTTCTGAAGTAAGAAATCAGAATGTTTGTCACCCACTGGAGGACTGAGTAGTTTGTTCATGTGGCATAACATATGATAGAATTTTAAAAATCAGAGGGACATCTATATGTCACAGCAAAGACTGCCAAACATCTTATGGCACTGTAAAGACTAATAAATGTGTTAGGGCCATGGTTTCAAGGAGTACAGTTCATTCCAGCAGATGAATGAAGTGTTATCTTGAGTTCCAAGTTGATTTAAATGCACATGGAGTGATGTGGAAAGATTTTTAAGAGACAGAAATGAAATACAGAATATATAGAGAGTGATAAGTATCTTATTAACTGTGCCCATTCACACAACTGCTGTTGAGTGATAGCGCCATCATCCTTTTGCTATCCCAGGACACTTCGTCACTGAGCTTAAAGTGACCATTTTTGAACAAATGAACTTCAGAGAGAGATTTCAACTCAAAACAGTTGAGCTGCAGTTATCCAGGAGCTTCAGCTCCGTCTTGGCTTGAATAGGAACAAAGTGTGTGTGTGTGTGCATGCGTGCACATATGATCATGTAATCAACTCACCAATGCAAGGATATTTTTGTTATCATCTAACAATGGTTTTATGAAATGTCACTATTTGGCAATTATTGGTACAATTATAAGGAATGTATCACTTAAAATTATAATGCAAATAAGGTAATTATAACTCATCATTTCATGTGTGTGTATATATCTATTAGTGTGGTGGTGACGATATTGTCATTATATTCCATGTTTTTTCCTCTTGCAAGGAACCCAAGGTGGTTTTGATAGTTCTCCTCCTCTCTATTTTATCTTTACAAGAACCCTGTGAGGTAGGTTAGGTTGAGGGTCACTGGCGCAAGGATACCCAAGGAGATTCATAGGTGAGTGGGGACTAGAATCCAGATCTCTCAGGTCCTCAGGGTAAGACCCTCACTATCACATAGCATTAGTTCTCATATGGATAGACAGATCCCACAACTTTAATTTAGGGTAACCATAAGTCCACAGCAGCTGATGCCAAGATAAAATGGTGAGTTTTTAAGGTGCCACAAGGCTCTTTGTTGTTCTACAGTAAAAACGAATTAAGGTTTCCCACAAGCCAGGATAAGTAGCTGCTTCCATTTTGGATGATGAAGCAGCTGTGACCAGGCCTATGGCATGGCTGCTAACCTGAAGCTTGATGGAGCCAGGAAGGGCATTTGCTGCTATTTCTGGTGTGGTTGCTTCCATGCAGCTGGGTGGCAGTACCTGAAGAACAGGATGCATGGCAGGACTTGCGATCGAGCAATGCCACAGCCTGGTTGGTCTTTGGGCACAAACAAGTAATCCCATTTGTATGGCCTCTGTCTATGGTCTGCTTTTCAAAGTTACGGAGTTTATGCTTTTAAATATTGTTTGCAATTGATTTATGAAGTTTTAATAGTATACTTCACCATAGGGCCTTTGAAGGCAGAGCATTTTTCAGTCAAAGTAATGCAAAAATACAATTTCTTTTTTGTAATGCTTTGCTGTTGGGAAGAGAAAGAGACATGGAAAACCTAATGTGGTCATTCCTCTCCACACATACTTCTACATGTCATGAGTGGGGCCGGCTAATGCTAGGGGTCAGACTAGATGGCCTGGGAGACCCCTTCTGACTTGCTCTGTTTCTATGTATCTATGTTTCCCTTTAGGGGCATTTTTACAGAAGGAATCTCTTGCATAATTGCGGGGCTGCTGGGCACTGGCAATGGTTCTACTTCCTCGAGTCCTAACATCGGAGTCTTGGGCATCACCAAGGTACTGCACTGCAACATTTGATAGCATCTTCTGCTTCTAGAATCTTGCTGGATTCCTGCCAGTCGTGGTCCACGGGGGTGTGCTGGCAGGAGATGCGGGGGCATCTGCTGGAGATGAACACAGCTGCCAGTTTCTCTGCTGTGCTTCAGGGAGAGCGCAAGTCTTCCAGTATATTGCACCTGCGCAATACAAGCAGCAGATTTTAATCTTTCAGCCACAACTTAGTCTGGGCTTCAGGTTTCTCTGACTTAATTCATAATGACCAATTACCAGAGGAACCACAGAAATAATCTCGTGTTTTTTGGATAGAAAACACTGCCTTGAGGGCTGGTTTAGGAACATAAGAAGCTACTTTATATTTCTAAGTAAGTTGCATACTCTGTGAGTCTGTGGCAAATCTGAGGAGCTGTCCTGGACATAGCTGTGACGGGACTGCTGTGAGCCAAACAGAAGTTCCACCCTTGGCCTCTCAAACGATTCTAGAATAGTTTCATTGGCAGACTTCTGTGCCCAAGTTACACCTGCACATTAAGGAATGCAAAAGCATCCTCTTAAGGCACCATGGCTCGCACACAGAGGACATGATCGGTATGCAGAAGATTCCAAATTCAGTCCTTGGTATCTGCAGTTAAAAGGACTGGGTGATGTTAATGTCCTTGCCAAGGGCACCGCTGGTCAGAGTAGACTGGTGTAGGCATTGTGGTGGCCCTGGGCACCAATAAGCACTCGGGCACTTTTCTTGGGGGCCAAGTGGGAACTTCCAACTGCTACCATCTTAATTAACCATGGACAGGATTAGGTAGCCAGTTTGACCCTTGTGACTAGACATGCAATGCACTGCCTGTACAGCTGAAGCTGCTACAACAGGTTAATAAGACTGGCAGGAAAACATAAACCACAGGTAAAATGGAGAGGTTCTCCATGGTAGGACATTTTGGAGGGCTTTCATTCACAGGGTCGCTATGAGTCAAAGAGGACTTGACAGCACGCAACAGCAACATGGCATATATAGGACAATTTCCCCTTATCCCAGTGCAGAGGCACCATTCTCACTCCACATGCAAGGGACTAAGCAAAGAGGGCTTGTTTCCTCTGATGGCATGACCAGATGGGTGTTTAGACCAAATGTGATGTTCTTCAAGGCCATACAGCAGGTTTTCTGAGTAGCAGCCCTGCTGTTGATAATGACTGAATGTACAGCAATGCAAGCAAACTACTTCCCAAGTATAATTTATTTTAGTGGGAGAGGTTCTGTCCTATATTAAATATACCCACTGAACTCAATGACTCCATCTAGCCACCTCATTCTCTGCCATCCCCTTCTTCTTTTGCCATCTATTGTTCCCAGCATTAGGCTCTTCTCCAGGGAGTCCTTCCTTCTCATTAGGTGGCCAAAGTATTTGAGTTTCATCTTCAGTATCTGGCCTTCTAAAGTGCAGTCAGGGTTGATCTCCTCTAGGACCGACTGGTTTGATCACCTTGCAGTCCAAGGGACTCGCAGGAGTCTCCTCCAGCACCACAATTCAAAGGCCTTAGTTCTTCGGTGCTCAGCCTTCCTTATGGTCCAACGTTCACAGCCATACATTGCAACTGGGAAAACCATTGCCTTGACTATACGCACTTTTGTTGGCAGGGTGATGTCTCTGCTTTTTAGTATGCTGTCTAGATTTGCCATAGCTTTCCTCCCCAGGAGAAAGCGTCTTTTAATTTCTTGGCTGCAGTCCCCATCTGCGGTGCCCAGGAAAATAAAATCTGTCACTACCTCCATTTCTTCCCCATCTATTTGCCAGGAAGTGAGAAGACTGGATGCCATGATCTTAGTTTTCTTAATGTTGAGTTTCAAGCCAACTTTTGTGCTCTCCTCTTTCACCCTCATCAAGAGGTTCCTCTTCACTTTCTGCTATTAGAATGGCATCATCTGCATATCTGAGGTTGTTGCTATTTCTCCCAGCAATCTTAATTCCAACTGGTGATTCATCTAGCCCCGCCTTTCTCATGATGTGCTCTGCATATAAGTTAAATAGGCAGGGCAACAGTATACAGGCTTGCTGAACTCATTCTCAATTTTGAACCAATCAGTGGTTCTGTGTCCAGTTCTCACCGTTGCTTCTTGACCCGCATATAGGTTTCTTAAGAGACAAATAAGATGGTCTGGTACTCCCATCTCTTTAAGAACTTGCCACAATTTGTTGTGATCCACACAATCAAAGGCTTTAGCATAGTCAATGAAGCAGAAGTAGATGTTTTTCTGGAACTCCCTAGCTTTCTCCATGATTCAGAGTATGTTGGCAATTTGACCTCTAGTTCCTCTGTCTCTTCGAAATCCTGACTGTACTTCTGTTAGTTCTTGGTCCACATACTGCTGGAGCCTAGCTTGTAGGATTTTGAGCATAACTTTGATAGCATGTGAAATGAGTGCAATGGTGCGGTAGTTTGAACATTTTTGGCATTGCCCTTCTTTGGGATGGGAATGTAAACTGACCTTTTCCAATCCTGTGGCCACTATTGAGTTTTCCAAGTTTGCTGGCATATTGAGTGTAGCACTTTTACTGCATCGTCTTTTCGGATTTTGAATAGCTCAGCTGGAATACTGTCACCTCCACAGCTTTGTTGTTGCTCAGACTTCCTAAGGCCCATTTGACTTCACATTCCAGGATGTCTGGCTCGAGGTCAGTGACCACCCCATCGTGGTTATCAGGGATGTTAAGCTCTTTCTTGTATAGTTCCTCTGTGTAATCTTGCCATCTCTTCTTAATCTCTTCTGCCTCTGTTAAGTCTCTGCCATTTTGGTCCTTTATCATGCCCATCTTTGCATGAAGCGTTCCCTTCATATCTCCAATTTTCTTGAAGAGATCTCTGGTCCTCCCCATTCTATTGTTTTCTTCTATTTCTTTGCACTGTTTATTTAAGAAGGCATTCTTATCTCTTCCAGCTATTCTCTGGAATTCTGCATTCCATTGGGTGTATCTTTCTCTTTCTCCCTTGACTTTCGCTTCCCTTCTTTCCTCAGGTATTTGTGTTTTTTTTAAAATAAGTTTTATTTGAAATTATAATCCTAAAAAACAAAACTAAAAACTAAAAACAACATCCATCATCAAAAACATTGGGCCCTCTGGGTCAGCCCCCACACCCTTCTTTTTCCATTTACGATTACTTAAAAACATATTTAAATCTATGTAAAGTCCCGTTTCTCTAACCAATAATAAAAAGAGTCCCAAGTTTGATAGAAGTCAGTATCTTCCTTCTCCTTCAATGATAAAGTCAATCTATCCATTTCTGCACAGTCCAGGATCTTTTTTAGAATCAGTTCGCCAGTGGGTAGTTCTTCACTTTTCCAGTGCTGAGCAAATGCAATCCTCGCCACAGTCTTTCCTCAGCTATTTGTAAAGCTTCCTCAGACAGCCATTTTGCTTTCTTGCATTTCTTTTTCTTTGGGATGGTTTTAGTTGCTACCTCTTGGACAATGTTGTGGACCTCCGTCCATAGTTCTTCAGGCACTCTGTCTATCAGATCTAATTCCTTAAAGCTATTTGTCACCTCTACTGTATATTCATCAGGGATATGATTTAGCTCATACCCAAGTGGCCTAGTGCTTTTCCCTACTTTCTTCAATTTAAGCCTAAATTTTGCAACAAGAAGCTCATGATCTGAGCCACAGTCAGCTCCTTGTCTAGTTTTAACTGACTGTATAGAGCTTCTCTATCTTTGGCTGCAGAGCACATAGTCAATCTGGTTTCTGTGTTGACCGTCTGGTGATGTCCATGTGAAGTCGTCTCTTGGGTTGTTGGAAAAGAGTGTTTGCTATGACCATCGTATTCTCTTGACAAAATTCTACCAGCCTGTGCCCTGCTTCATTTTGTACTCCAAGGCCAAACTTGCCTGTTATTCCAGTTATCTTTTGGCTTCCTACTTTAGCATTTCAATCCCCCATGATGATAAGGACATCATTTTTTGGTGTTAATTCTAGAAGGTGTTGTAGG
This sequence comes from Varanus komodoensis, assembly GCF_004798865.1. NCBI lineage: Eukaryota > Metazoa > Chordata > Lepidosauria > Squamata > Varanidae > Varanus > Varanus komodoensis. Next base: position 6,747,538 of record NW_025336010.1, on the reverse strand, counting down.
CCTTCATAGAACCGGTCAACTTCAGCCTCTTCAGCACCAGTGGTTGGGGCATAGACTTGGACTACTGTGATGTTGAATGGTTTGCCTTCGATTCAAACTGAGATCATTCTGTCATTTTGGAGATTGTATCCCAGTACTGCTTTTCCTACTCTTTTATTGACTATGAAGGCTACTCCATTTCTTCTGAGGGATTCTTGCCCACAGTAGTATGCCTGATGGTCATCTGAATTAAATTCACCCATTCCTGTCCATTTTAGTCCACTGATTCCTAAGATGTCGATGTTCAGTCTTGTCATCTCTTGTTTGACCACATCCAGCTTGCCTTGATTCATGGATCTAACATTCCAGGTTCCTATGGAGTATAGATCTTTACAGCATTGGACCCTCCTTTCACCACCAGATACATCTGCAACTGAGTGTCCTTTCGGCTTTGACCCAGTCACTTCATTCTTTCTGGCGCTACTAGTACAAGTCCTCCGCTCTTCCCCAATAGCATATTGGACACCTTCCAACCTGAGGGGCTCATCTTCCGGCGTCATATCTTTTTGCCTTTTGGTACTGTCCATGGGGTTTTCATGGCAGACATACTGGAGTGGGTTGCCATTTCCTTCTCCAGTGGATCATGTTTTGTCAGAGCTCTCTGCTATGACCTGTCCGTCTTGGGCGGCCCTGCACGGCATAGCTCATAGCTTCATTGAGATACACAAGCCCCTTTGCCACGGGATCCATGAAGGAGGGAACATCCCTACAATAGAGATTTTTGTTCTCCAGGATTCATCATGAACTTTTTGAAAGAACTGTTAAAAATAGCTGCGTCCTTTATGCCCTCTTGAAGATAGTCTTATTACTGGATAGACATGAATAGTATTATTACTGGATAGACATGAATAGAATTGAACTCACTGTTCACATCTGGAGAATTAAATATGAATTGCTATCTCGGTTACAAACAGAAATCCTACGAAAAGGTTAAAGTCTACATGAGGCAGGTGCCAGAAGAGAAACAGGGCTAGGGGAGGCCACTCCTATCCTATGGATGCAATCCTATGCATGTTTAGACAGAAAAGAGTGCTACCACTACCATCATTCCCCAGCCAGTTGGAGCATTTCCCAGGTAGCTTGAATGCTGGAAATTGTAGGTTGTTTTCTATGTAAACAAGCATAGGACTGTGTTCTGATAGGCTCTTAGTGTAGCTATAGTTCAACAGCCAACACACAGATACAACAGAAGAAAGGGCATTGCGGCATAGAGAGGATTGGGAATGTTGTGAAGGACTGACAGCATGACAGCATGGTGACTAACTGGCTGTTATTTGTGTGGCTGGTTGTCCTGTACAGGTGGGCAGCAGGAAAGTGGTACAGTATGGTGCTGTGATCATGCTCATCTTAGGAACCATTGGCAAGTTTACAGCTCTGTTTGCCTCACTGCCCGACCCCATCCTTGGAGGGATGTTTTGTACATTGTTTGGTAAGTGATTGTAATGCCAATGAAGCACCAAAGCAGACAGATGTGGAGTGGGTTGCAAAAAGAGATTTATTCTGGGTTGTTTGGCTTCTATTTATATAATTTAAGAAGATGGGAGTGCCTGCCAGAATTTCCTCCTTCTTTTTGGTGAGGTGTAATCCACTGGAAGGGGCAGGTGGGACCGTATGTAAATAGATTTCTGAACACCAACAATTTGAATAGCCTTGTAGGAGCATTCCAAGTTATTGAACTATGTATATTACATTGCTTATTGTTGTTACCATGTTATTTCTGTAAAAACATGCATGAATTGTAAAATGGAAAATTGATAAAAGATTTTAAAAAATAATATTGTTGTACAAAATACAGACAGCAAGAGATGATGATGATGGTGATGATTAATAGTGCACTGCCAGCATATGAGGAAAGGTAAATAATACTGGCATAGTTATTTAATAATACACTAGTGTGGAGATCTCTTGAAATATTTGGTCATCATCCAAACATAAATTTTAGGATCAGTGTTTCTGGCAGATTAGTAAGACTGTTTTAGAAACTTGAAGGGAAAAAGAATCCCAGCCCTCATGACTGAGGGGAAAAGCATGGCAAGTAAAAGTAGAATGTTATCTCTTTGTAGGCTAATGGTAAATGAAAGATAATGTGAGATGCCAGGTAATCTCTTGCAGATAGGAGAGGCATGTCAAGTAGCTCAGGTGGCAATAATAAAACAAGTCCGGGAAGGCCAAAACCACAACTGTGCCTTTACTGGACTGAAGCAGAGCCAGCCTAGAGCAACTTCAGCCACAGCTGCTCCTGAACAAGAAGCAAAGTTAAAACTGTCATGATTTGATTTCCTGGCAACGGTTTATGTGTGTTTGGTGTGAGACTGTGATTTGTTATTCAGAATAGGCATGATATAAATGAAACTTTTAGACATGGCTACATTAAGATCATTGAATTAAATTACTGATTAAATCTGCAGCAGTCAGATTAATAACTGGGATCTGCAGGTCTGAACATATAAGACAGGTTCAGGCCCACCTGCATTGGCTGTCTGTATGTTTCTGATTTCAATGGAAGGTGCTGGTTTTAACCTATAAAGCCTTACACAGCTTGGGGCCACAAAACCTGTCAGAGTGTCTCTCCCAACCTTATCTAACTGGCTCAACCTCTGGGGTCTTCCTCTGAGTGCCACCTTGAGAGGTTTTAAAAAATCTCCTTGGTCATCCAGGGGCCTGATAGGATTATCCTGGTAATTCTTGCTGGATCTTTTTATTGTACTTTACTGTATTTTAAAGCTATTTTAACTCTTTTTTATAATAAGTTTTATTCAAAATAACCCTAAAACAAAGAAAAACTAAAAACAACATCAATCATCAGAAACATCGGACCTGCTGGGTCAGCCCCCACATTTTTTCCATTTATGATAACTTAGAAACATATTTAAATCTATACAAAGTCTCATTTCTCTAGCCAATAATAAAGAGTCCCAAATTTGATAGAAACCAGTATCTTCTTTCTCCTTCAATGACAAAGTCAATCTATCCATTTCTGTAAAGTCCAAGATCTTTTTTAGGATCAGTTCATCGGTGGGTGGTTCTTCACTTTTCCAGTGTTGAGCAAATGCAATCCTCGCTGCAGTAATTACATGTGAAATCAAGTACATTTCTTGTTTACCAATATCAACAGGTATAATGCCTAATAAGAAGACTTCAGGTTTAAAAGCTAAGGATTTTTGTAACATTTCCTCAAGCCATTTATGTATTTTAATCCAATACTTTTTTGCATTATCACAAGTCCACCACATATGATAGAAGGTACCCAATTTATGTTTACATTTTCAACATCCATTTGACATATTTGGAAACATCTTAGCTAATCAATTTGCTACAGAAACCATCTAAAACATTTTATACAAGTTTTCTTTATACGAAGTTGCTAATGTTACCTTAATATTTAAAGCTATTTTAACTCTTAATATGGTTGTTTTATACCTTGCTGTAAACCACCCAGAGAGCCTCATCTATAGGGTGGTAAAGAAATGAAATTGATGATGGTGATGGTGATGGTGATGGTGATGAAGTGTATTTAGCAAAGTTATGAAAAACAAAAACAAATTTTTAGTAGTTTATAAAGCATGTTGTGGATTCTCTTAACAGTAGAGTATTATGTCTGTGTTTATCTGTTAAGACTGGAATCCAATTCTTTTATACGTGGAAATCTCATTGGACTCAATGGGAATTACTTTTGAGTACAAATGTATAGGATTGCACTGTCAGAGTAGGGACAAAGGAGAGTTTGACCTTTGGAACAGCTGCACCCGGGGGTTTCCTGGTATCTATCCTGAATGCTTGCCTATTATTCTATTATTTTCAGTGCCAAGTGAATATATTTTATTTGTCCAAGCCTTAATTAAACTGTGGTCAGCCTTCTGAAAACTGGAGCTTTTCAGATGTTTTTGACTTCAACATCAATGAGTTCCAAATGCTTGGAACTTGTGAGAATTTTTCTCCAAAACATCTGGATGACACCAGTTTGAAGAAGGCTGAATTAGGTTTAATTCTGCTCATGTGGTTTTATGCTTTCTTTGCCCTGGTGTTTTTAAAAATGTTTTGACATTACAAATTATTACGTATTTTATGATTTTGTGACAATTTAATGGTTATTGTGATCTGGTAGTAAGCTGGAGAAGAAATAAAGTTTATCTTTAGGGGAAATTGTGAGATTGTAGCATGAGTGCAGGCAATGCATAAGCCTGGATCTCATGTCATCCTTTGACTCAGCTCTGTTTTTGTATAAAGAGAAAGGATAAACAGAACGGCCTACAAACTGTTTATGTGGATGTGGCTGCTGATTACAAGATTAGATTTTCCGCTTGTCTGCTGTTGATTTCTAAGAGTAATTCAACTTAGTTAGACCTCTGATTTTGAAACTGAGAACTTTGCTCGTGACATTTGCCTACTGCCCATAAAGCCTGAGAATGAGGTCCTGCTAACTGCACACAACTTGATAAATATGGCCAAAACCCATACAAAGGACTAGGCAACTGTAGGAAGTGAACCTTTCATGTGAAGAGGTGGTGGGGTGCTTAGTATTTTTTCCACCAAATGTGTCTTCCCAGCAGCTCCCTCTTCCTCTATGGTTTGAAATGTAAAATTTACCCTTATGAACACATGAGTTGAATCTCATGGGAGAAAAGTTCACTTGAGGGGATGATCTGGAGCAGGAAAAGATTAACCATCCCCTTCCTCTTTTGCTGCTTTTCCACTCTAAAATCCCTCCCCCAAAGTGGCACTAATCCAAAACATCAGGGCACTGCTCTATGCATCACCATGGAACATGCAATTAACTCTGCACTCCTACGGGGCAAGCTCCACACATTTGCTCAGGGATTCTGTATTTTTTCACTCTCTTGGACCAAGCCCTATGTTCAAATTACACTCTGATTTTCACCTGGCCATTTCTACAGAGGTACCATCCTGGAATTCAGGCCCTTGGGATGGCATTTACAGTCCTCCGATGCAGCTTCGTGCTTAACTTCAGCCTCACAACCCCTTCCCACAGGTCTGCCATGCATTTATTTAAAAAAACTGAATTTCACCTTTTTTCTGCTTTGCAGGCATGATCACAGCAGTGGGGCTCTCCAATCTACAGTTTGTTGACATGAACTCTTCCCGCAACCTTTTTGTCCTTGGCTTTGCAATGTTTTTTGGGCTTACCCTTCCAAACTACATTGATTCACACCCAAATGCTGTCAACACAGGTACTGAAAAACCACACAGGCTGTGCCTAATCAGAGAGATGAAATGCCTGCTGGATTTGTGCAGTAAGGGATCTGTCACTGGGCTGAATGAGGCTTCTGCCGTAGGAAGATGCTGGGGGTGAGAATGGACATGCCATCTGAGCTTCTCCTGGCTGTTCCCATTCTCCCAAATTGATGCAGTTTGTTTGTTCATGGTGGGAACTGAGTGCACGTCTCGCCAAGCTGCCTTCTTTGAACTCAGTACAGACAAGTCCACTGTCTGAACAAGTAGGCAGAAAGTCATACAAATCAAGAACTTTCTTCCTTATGACCTGGCTTTCTAAAATTCGGTACCAGGGGTTTCCCTGAATAGCTTGATTTGGAATTCAGAGCATATAGGATCAATAGACATTCGCTGCTTATACCTTATCCACTATCACATCAAGTTTGTTCTAGCCTCTGCAGTTTAATGATTTGACTTCTAAATTATAAGCCAGTGTTAGCATATTATAATTCACCAGGATATAAAATATTGCATATCCTCTTGTGCAATACTGTAGAACATTTCATTTGGTTGATAAATTGGTTCATTTGGGTACCATGTGTTTGGAACCCCACTCAGATGAGATTGGTAGTCATTGTTCTTGCTGTCAAGGACACTGTCTGCCATTGGCACTTAAAGTGCTTTTTAACATCCAGTTAATAATAATTATCTGAAGATCCTTTACCAATTGTAATTCAACCTGTGTCATATATGTCATCATTTGTCTTTGTCGAACTGTTTGACTGTAGAATAGACTGTCTCAGGAGATAATGAACTTTCCTTTACTGGATATCCGGGATGCCACAACGCTGTAAATGCCCAAGCCATTTTGCTGCATGAGATAAAAAAACAAGATGGCATTTCCTTCTGCTCCGTGTATAGAAGCCAGATGGACTGGCAATTAAATCTAATTTCAGCTCTTCACAAGATAAAAGTCTTCCACCACACCTGAGAGCAGCAAGTTAAATTAAGGGGTTATGAGAGGCTATGTGGCATACATCATTTTGTCTTCCATGTAAGCAAAGTAGTGCAGAGGCTCAGTACGAATGTCTGTAGAACTGTCATTCTGTCTTCCCACGTTTCATTCCACCTAATGGTTTGACTGGCCTCCGTAAAGCAGGCTGTGCTTGATGCCTTCAGGGTTCCTTCCAACTCCATGCTTCTAAAGGGCATTTGTGGTACATGTAATTGGGTTTTCATGACACAAGAACACTCTACCCTCCTATAGCAGGCTACTTTTTACAGACCGCCTCCCTCCCTAAAAGTGTGGGGAAGTGGTGTGGACACAGCTTGCCACTCTCAATGTGATTGCAAGCAAGGAAATGCCAAATAGGGCTTACATGAAGGCTTCTCCAGTCAGGTCTCTCTGTCACTTTTCTTTCCAGGAAAAGAATTTAGTTTTAGAAAAAGGAATTTAGTACATTTTTCATAGAAGAAATTAATGCAGGGAGTAAAATTACAGGAAAAACTATGCATATCAATTTGTGGGTGGATTTTTAAAAATATCTAAATTGTAACTTAATTCCGTATGTTCACGCTCTCAATTTTTTGTAGGCATTGCTGAAGTGAACCAAATATTAAAAGTGCTGTTAAGCACAGAAATGTTTGTTGGAGGCAGCATTGCATTCATACTGGACAACACCATTCCAGGTACCTTTCACTCTTTTGAAGTATCCTTTGTTTCATTATCTTGAGTGCACAGAATCATAGGGACACAAAGCAGATCCAGAACAACCCAGTCCACGTGCTTGCACTGCACAGAGCCCAGAAAAAAACTTGGTTTTTCTTGCTGCCATTAGCATCAGTGTTTTCAGTGTATCATAGTGACTCTATGATTGCAGAACATTTGGATGGACTGGGACATGGCAACCCATCATGAGGAAGCCATCTCTTTAACATCAGGCACACTCCTGACTGTCCTGGCTGGGGCAGAGAGCAGCAGCTTCCCCACCACCTGCCATTGATTCCAGGGGCTGTGGTCAGGTTCCCCAAAGCCCTGGCTTTCATGTTGGCGATCCTCTTCTCTGTCAGATCCTTCCCATGTGTGCACACAGTGGGGCAATTTCTCTCCCCTTCCCCAACTTTTGACAGGCTGTTGCTTCCCCACATAGGCACTCTTCTTCCCAGGGGAGAAAGGTGAGCTGTGTCCACCCTTAAACCCCTGCCTCTGCCCCAGACTGTAGGAGTTAAGCTCCTTTCCTGCTCGCTGAGTCTTGCTTTCCTACCACTTCTGTCTTCCTGTTGCCATTTTCCTCTCTCAGCATCGTGTCCACCTCCCCATCCCTTTCCTTACTCTCCTCTTCATTCCTCCTGCACTGCACTGCCCTGCCTCCACTCTCTCCTCCAGGTGTTCCTTTCCTGGGGAAAGCACCTGCACACCTGGGTGCTCAGTGTTGGGCTGTGTGTATGCCTCCCCCAGCCAATGCCCCATTGCCGAAGGTCTTGCCATCCCAGGAGCTGGCTCCATTCTCTCTTTGCACTCCATGGCACATCCCCCTTGGCTGGCTGCTGGGTAGATGGCAAGCCCTGCCAACATTGACCTTCTTACTAAAATATTTAATGTGTCCCTAAACGATTGGAGAATGGCCAATATAACACTAATTTTAAAAAAGGGATCCAGGGGGATCCAGGAAATTACAGGCCAGTTAACTTAATACGTGTTCTGGGTAAACAGCGTGAAAGCATTATTAAAACCACTAAGCACATAGAAAGGCAAGCAGGGCTTTTTAAAAGCATGGCTTCCCCTAAGGATAAGTCTCATCTCAGTATCCCATTGGAGTTAAGTGTGTCAATAAGCAGGTAGAAAGAAATGATTCAGTAGACATTGTTTACTTGGATGTCGAAATGGCTCTTTGTCAAAGTCCTTCACTAAAGGCTCCTGAGCAAACTAAGCAGTCACAGAATAAAAGAGGGGGAGGTCCTTTTATTACTATCTAGTTAAAGAACAGAAGATAAAGGGTGAGAACAAATGGCAATTTTTCCCAATGGAGAGATGTTACCAGTGGAGTCCCACAGGGTTGTTTTAGGACCAATGTTTTTCAACCTATTCATAAATGATCTTGAATTAGAAGTTAAGTAGTACAGTGTCCAATTTTGCTAATGACATCAAACTATTGAAGATGGTTTAAACCACAAGTTATTGTAAGGAGTTCCAAAAAGATCCCCCATGCTGGGAGAATGGGCATCAAAATGGCAAACACAGTTCAGTGTAAGCAAGTGTAAAGTAATGCATGTTGGGGCAGAAAAATCCCAACTTCAAGTATATACTGATGGGATCTGAGATGGCAGTGTCTGAACAAGAAAGTGGTCTTAGGATAGTGGTGGACAGCTTGATGAAAATGTGCAATTGCTGTGAAAAAGGAAAACACCATGCTAGGAATGGAATATAGAACTGCCAAGATCTTACTCGCATTATAAAAAACCTTGGTGTGACCTTACTTAGAATATTGTGTTCTGAGTTGGAAAAGTACAGAGAAGGGCAATGAAAATGATGAGGTTGGAGCAGCTTCTCTATGAGAAGCAGCTACAACAACTGGGACTGTTTCGAAAGGGAAATAAGAGGAGACATAATAATAGAGGTGTTTAAAATAATATATGAGAAAGTGGAGGGAGACATTCTTCTCCTTCTCCCGTAACACTCAAAGCTGGGGACATCACATGAAACTGATTGGTGGGATGTTTAGGACAGATAAGTACCTCTTCATACAACATAGTGTTAAATTATCAATTCCCTGCCATGGGAAGTTGTGATGGCCACTAGACTGGATAGCCTTAAAAGGACAGATTCATCAGTAGTTACTGGCCTCACTGGTTATGTGCTACCTCCTTTATCAGAGCTGGCATGCCCATATACACCAGCTGCAGATGAGTTTGGCTAAGCAGAGGTCTTGCACGCATCTTGCTCGAGTGATTCTGTGGGAAGCTGGTTTGCTGTGTGTATGGAGTATTTGGTCTGATCCAGCATGGCTCTCTTATGTTGTTAAGTCCTTTAAGGAATGGAATCTTGTTATTTTGTTCATCTGAATTTTTATCATCTTGCATTCCCCACCCTAACCCCCAGGCACTGAAGAGGAACGTGGTTTAGTACAGTGGAAGGCTGGAGCACGTGCCAACAGTGACACATCTGAAAAACTGAAGAGTTACGATTTTCCATTTGGGATGGGTATAATTAGAAAGATTCAGTGGCTAAAATATGTACCAGTGTGCCCAGTGTTCATGGGCTTTAACTTTAGAACAAAGATGGATCCCACTACCTCAGAACAGATACCAGATGCAACAGATATCACAGTCATATGCACAAAGGTCTGAAGAGACTACCAGAAAGCATCTTGAAAGGTTGGACAACCACCTTTCATGGAAAGAGACTATATGAAGCACCAGTGTATTTGGATCATTTCCAGTGGAAATGCCTCAAGTAAAGCAGGTTCAATGACAGATTCACATAGGACGGCATGTCTCAAAGTTTCTTTTTCACTTTTCCCATTAAAATAAAGTACTTAAAAGTACACACAGAATCCTTCTATAATCTTGCCCCCAAGATACTCTTATTTACAGACAATAATTTCCTTCATTCTGAATTGTGCTCCTTCATTGTAACAAGGCTGGGTGTGTGTGTTTTAGGTCTATGATTTAATTTTGGAAGACAATTAGCAGGGCTATGCAAATTGTGCAGTAATTTTTTAAAAATTCCCAATCAAAATTATGCAATCAAGTCTAGTTACCTTACATTTGCTTTGATTTTATGTAAAATTGCAATTCACATTTAAGTTATTGGAACTTTTTTCTAGTGAGAAGTTATATAAGAGATGGAAGATAGGCTTCACCTGCACTTCCAGGCTTTGCTAAACAAATATGATTTGCTGTGAACATTCAGAAGAGCTATACAGTTAATTAGCAGGTCATTGCTGCTAACAAGTGCAAACTAACCAAGACCTCAACCCCAAATCACATTGCTATGAAAGCTAGACTGTGTAATTAAGCAGTTAATAGTATTTTTTTTGGATGTCTTCATACAAATATTCTAACTTGCCATACAGTCTATATTTTGTTCTTTGATAATACAACCATACAACTTGCTAGAAAAATATAACATGTGATATTTATTAACTATAAAATTACATTCTAAGGCTTTTGGTTAGAATGCAAAAGCTTCACTTATGCTACTTGAGGTTTCCTTTTTCCCTCATTAAGCAGCTTTTTGTTCTCTAAAGTTGAAGCTGCAGTCTAGAATATACTGAAGGGATGTGTTGCTAATGAATGGGATCAGTTCTTGTTGGATGAAAAAGCAGGGCTGAGAAGTGCATGTTACATGTTAGAATCCAAAGCACCTGAAGAAGGGTCCAGGTTTTTTTTTTTAAAGCTCAACTGTCTTTTTAAAAGTTAGCCTTCAGTGCTGTCATCTTTTAAGAAATGCAGGTGCATACTCATTGGTGCAGGTGCCCAGCACAGGTGCGCCTACTTGCAGAACGGGGTCTTTTTTTCCCCTCTCCTCTAAATTGCAGTCCTCCCTCCCTCCAAATCTTCTCATGACTGTCCCCTGCTATACTGATTTTGAACCAAGTTATATGAATATGATTATTCTGACTCTCTAATTGTAACATAATTGCAGAAATAATCAACGTAACTAATCTTTTCCAGCAGAAACTCCTGTGCTCCTGCATCTAGTTATGGCTTACTTGCAAGTAACTGGGCATCACGCTTCAGCCACTTACAGCAAGTTAAATTAGACATGAGGGGTTCATGGAAACATGCTCCAAACTGTTTGTATTTGGCATAATGGCAAATAAAAATTATGGTTAGAAAGAGGCAACATTCACTCAAGCCCATTTCCACCATGGTTTGCTTCATGGAATCCAAGTGGGGCCAATAAAGCTGTTGGTCCTGTGCCATGCTCAGTGGAGGATACCAAGTTAAAGCATCCTTAAGAGATGGATGTTCAGCTGCATTGTGAAAAGCTCCAGTGTAGGAAAGCCCATGACATCCCTACACAATTGGTTCTGTTGTAATATATCATGTAACAGGTTATTCCTCTTGTTCAGCCAGAATCTGGCTTCCTTTTAATACATTATTCTGGGTCCTGTTCTCTGGGATGAGCAAGCGCTCCTGGCCCTCCTCTGTGTCAGCCTTTCAAGTACTTGAAAAATGCTATCATCTCTCTCCTCAGTATTTTCAAGGATAAACATACTCTGTTCTTCTAGTTTCTCACCATATGGTTTTGTTTCCAGTCTTCTGATTATCTTAGTTGTGCTCCTCTAAAGCTTTGTTTAGAGGAGTCTGTCTCTTTCTTAAACTGCAGTGCCCAGCACTTAATGCTGTACTCAAGATGAGGCCTAAGCTGGGATGAGTAGAAGGAAACTAGTATTTCAAATGATTTGGATGCAGCCCAGTATAGAATTTGCTTCTTCACAGACACATCACTTAGTTCAGTAATATTCAGCTTGTGATCTCAACAATTCCAAGATCTTTCTGGCTTGTTGTATTGTTGAGCCCAGTAGCTCCCTGTCTTGTAACAATGTGTTTCATTTCTTTTTCCTAGCTGCAGTACTTCACATTTGTCTCTATTATATTTCTTTCTGTTGTTTCTCTTGCCTTAACATCCCAACCTATCAAGATCACTCTGAATTTTGTTTCTGTCTTCCAGAGTATTACCTGTCCTACACAGATTTGCAAGTCTGATAAGCATTCCCTGCACCTCCTCATCCAAATCATTAATAAAAATGTTGAAAAACACTTGACCCAGGACTAAACCTGCAGTACCCTACTCATTAGCTCTCCCCAGAGTGAGAAGGTGCCATTGATAAGCATTCTTGAGGTTCAGTTGTGGAACCAACTGTAGATCCACCTTGATAGTTGTTTATCTTATGTTTCATTTTATCCTAGTAGCATTCATTACATCTTTTCTGTTAAGACAACCCCATCACCCCTTTCCTACAAAAACATGCCACAGGTTCTGGAAAAAATGAACAATCAGAAATCATCCAGATGTCATTTCTACTATTATTTATTTTTTTAAATATTTTTGAAAAAATATATTTTTTTACAATATTTTCAACTTAAACACTATTCACACTGAACACGTATGGCAGCTTAAGCTACCCAAATATGAAGTTTAAGAAGCCAAAACTGTTCTAGTTGTATTAAAAAAAAGTTGTGCTGTAGACTATTGTGTAGTGATGATTAATCAAAGCAAGGGAAAAGCACCACTCAAATCACTAATGCTAAAGTTTTACAGGTAACCCCAACTCTTAAAGTTGTAGTAGTTTTCATAGGCAGTGCCATGTTTCTGGATTCCTGGAAGAAACTGTGATGCTCAATCTCACATCACTTTAAATATAAATTCATAAGTGGGACAAACATTCCAACATGATAACTTGCTGTAAATACAATCTCATCTGCCAGTCTCTTTTTTTCCTCCATCAAATTTGTAGCCAAGATAAAGGACTCTGTACAGGTCTGTAAAAGTAATTCAGATATAGTACATCATTCACATTTTTCTCAAAAAAGAAGAGCATGAAGTAGTTTTTGCTTGATAATGGTAAGAGTTAGTAGCAGTACTGAAATACAGCGAATCTGCATAATCAGATATACCTTGCTTTTATTTTTATGTTAAGGCATTTTCAGGTGCATATCAACACCAACTCTTGTTTTAGTTAAAACAGACCACTCTTTGTCAAAGTCTGAATCCTTCTAAAAATATAATTGCAAGAGTTTCTCAGAAACTTGGTACTTTTCTCAAGTTGACTGGTGCTTCCTACCTCACTGTCTCCTTCACAAAAAGCCTGGTCCAATTTTGTCCATTTCACTTTCATTAATCTCTGACAGCAGTTGACTTAATAACAGTCTCAGCACTTTTATTAAGCATGCAAGACTAACAAAACTTTGGCAATGCGTAAGTGTAACACAGTGACAAGAAGAGAGCGCGTTTTAACAATTAAATCTTCTAATACTGGCTTCACAGTGTGGAAATTGTGCTACATCCACCAAAAGAGGGCCCAATCTACTCATATATTTAGTACTTCACCCCAGGAACAAACTCCTTTGCATTTGGATTCAGATTACTCTTGACCTGAAAGAGAGACAGATATTACATTTAGTTTATGGAGCAAGACCTGTCTTTTACATATTGGACTAAGGCTGAAGGAGCAAGATGTAGCTGTAGTCCCGGAGACAGTTTTATTGTAGAAGCATAAACTGCTGCCTTACAATAGGTCAGACTATATGACCACACAGTCCTCAATTTACTGTTTGCACTGGCAGTAGCTCAGGCACTCATTGTTCCTCATTATAACTGGAGTTATGGACCCCTGTCCAAAACAGTAAATGTATACCCTGTAGTACCATTTGTCAAAACCACAATGGAACCCCACTAATGCGGGACACAATTCCCTGCTTCTTGAATGCAAGGTGTGATGAAGCCTTGGATGCTCCATCTCACTTTGCCCACCTTTAATGAAGATGTATTAAAAACAGGGGTCTTCCGTGCCATCTAGAAATGTCATCTAGAAGTGCATCTTTACAAACAATATTTTAATGTGTTTGGTACAAGCTTATACATTTGTAGCCAAAAGCCAGGCTTACAATAAAAACTCCTGCTACAGTAGGGGCAGAACACCTTAATTTACAGGCACAGTGATATATCCTACATCATTAGCTTTGGGGTCCTTGCAGAAGAAAAAAATAAAAAGATATAAATATAATAATAAATAAGTTTAAAAGGCAGCCATTTAATTTAGACACTTGATCTTTAGTTTCTAGTTGTGAGCTTAAGCAAAAACAACAAAAGCATTAGCCTTCCAATGTATTTTTTTTAATGATTAGTGTTCATTTTACCTATGTCAGAGCCCTTCAGTGTCTCATTCTTGTTAAATTCTGCACATTAAATTTTATTACAACATGGTTAAGATTCACACATTTCTCTTCAAAACTTTAATATTACTACTGTTAACAGCAGAAACTTGTACATTTTACAGATATAGAATTTGGTAACTGCTGCAGAAATTTGTTGTTTCAAATAAAAATTCCTATGAGCCATTCCTCTTTACAATCAGCCTCCTGGGAAGGCAGAAAGCTATCTTAGAACTGAGAGCAACTTGATAATTCCAATGCATTTGAAACTGAGATAGCAATATTGCCCGTCTTCAAAGGGAGCTGATTTGCAAGACACATATCCAAGGAAGAAAGTCAGATATATAGCTGGTAACTCCTTGTACACTTCAAGAAGAAAATCTCAAAGCATCATGGAAGATCCAACAAGAAAGGCCAAGTACTCCAGCAGTCTGTGTATTACACCCAGCATTACAATTTACAACAATGAAAAAGTTTCACTGATTTGCATAATAGCATCCCAGTATTTAATAGGTTGAAATTTAGGCAAACTACATGAAAAACCAAATAAATAACCACCTAATTAGTGCCAAAACACTTCAATGCATCTTAAACTTACTCAAAGGAAAGTCCATCTGGGTTCGGTGGAACTCACTCTGCTACTTAATGTCTGTTCAGGATTTCAGTTACTTGGAATGATTACAAATGTGCCAGTGTCTTTGCAGGATTTTTTTTTTTTTAGAATTATGAAAGGCAAAGGTAGCAGATGCCATTTCCTTCAAAATGGTAACTGCATATTCTAAAACAATGTTTTTTCTTCAGAACTATTGCTGTAATCATATCCAAGTTTATGTACATATCCTTGATCAATACTGACTCATACAATTAAATGGGTTTCTTTAATTCGATGACAATCTAATAAGAACAGTGACAAATAAGAATATGTGAACATGAAATAGAGTTAAAAGTACGATATTCTTCAATTTTATTTTTTTATTTTTTTGGTTTTATTAAAGATTGTTTCTAACATCACCATAATCACAAGGGAGCTCAAGCTGCAAGTTTCAGACGTTTGTAGTACTAAGGTAGGATTGGAAAACGTCAGGACTGGGGACTGGACTGGACTTTCTTGTGGTCCAATTCCATGCTCAGCAGTTTCCAAGAGGGCCATGAGGTCTTCCCTTCATTAAAACCTTTCCCCCAACCACCAATCATTTAGTGTGCTCCCATTTTTTGCATCTATTTTCTCTCCATTCTGAAAGGCTGAAATGCCTCTCCTAAGCTTTAGTTACTGGGAGTAAGGAATTTTACATAAAATAAGCTGTCATTTTTAATTTTTGGCCCTGATTCTTTTGCTTTCAGCCATATACGACAGTGCTGCACTGAAATGGCTGCAAGAGGTTCAGCTGAGAAACTTGATATCAGCCCTTGAATGGTCTAAGCAGGGAAACTTGATATTAGCCCTTGAATGCTTCCTCCAGGGTTGATTGTATGACATGTGTTAGTAAAACACAAAGCATGCCTCCTGCTTCAGCACCAGACATCCAACAGGAATGCCACTGACTGCAAGAGCCACCATTACAACAACTCCAGAAGATCCCTTTCTTAACTATCTAGCCCTGGTCTGTATCTCCAGGACTCCTAATACTTCCAAATGCTTCCACATTCTTTTCAATGCCATGTGAGCATTAAAGGGTGCTTGAAGCTGGACTGTATGAGAAGAGAGCACAAGACTGAGGAGGTTTTGTTACAGAGATGCACTGACTTGGTTTGTACCAGGAACAATGTGAGGGAGGCCATGCTTGGTTACTACTTTTATGAAGTTACATTGGCAATGGTTTGAAGGCTATTTGGTTAAAATAAGTTTAACTTTTAAAACTAGGCACTTACCACCAGATCTTCCGGTGACGAACTGTCACTGATAACAAGATCATTAAACTGGTCCTGAATTTGATCCATTATTTGTGGGAGGTCTCTGGCTGGAATAAACCATTCATGCTCTTCCTCTTCCAGCATTTCTTGGAAGCAACGCTCTATAAATTCTTCTTCCCACAACTCCTCCTCAATCTGCAAAAGCAGCAAGGGAGAGAAACATTATAGCCAGCACCTGCTTAAAGCTTCTTCACACACATCAGGCACAGAAAATGCTATAGTTATACAGTATTCACCACCTACTTCACAGTATTTTCCTCTTGGAAAATGTGACATTTCTTGCAATACAGATAGATCTAGCAAGAGTCCCTAAAAATCTTTCCCATAAGTAACCTTAATTCTAATTTTTATTTTCTGAACATGAACAGAATACAAGAAGAAAAGTATATGTAAAATAAAGTAAAATAGAATAAAGTTGCCAAGGGATTTTAAATAACTACAACCAATACATTCAAGCCCACAAATGTGAAAGAGACCAAAAATATCTATCATTCAGCACTGTATGGAATTTCAGAAAAGAGGGAGTTATTCTGTACACGAACAATTTTTCCAATCACTTTAAGTCAATTACAGATCTTCAACTACTTTTTAAAGAGCTCCCTTTTACATCTCATTGATTGTACTGAGTATAATAGAATTTCCATTTGTCATTAAATTCTTTAATCGGTCTTCTATTTATATAATTAGTTAATTTTGCTATCATTACATATTCTGCCAGCATATTTTTTCATTATTCAGTTGTTGGGGATTCTGATGATTTCCATTTAGAAGCAATTATAATTCTTGCTGCAGTTTTCATATATTTAAATAACTCTGACGTATTCTTTGAAAAATTCTCTGGCGTTATATTAAAAAACATTCTTAGGGCTTATAGGAAAATTTGTTTTAAAAGTTTTTTTTTGTATTTCCACATGTATCAATTTCCAAAATCTTTTAATTGTTTCACAAGTCCATCATATATGGCATAAAGTCCCATCTACCCTGTTACATTTCTGACATTTTCCATTGTAATACTTATCTATTTTTTTCAATACAGATAAGAAGTAATATTTGGAGTAATATACCACTGATAAAACATTTTATACCAATTTTAATGCTTGACTAGCTGTGAATTTAATGTCTTCCTTTCATAAAACTTCCCACTGACAAGATATTTTTTTCTCCAAGATTTTGTTTCCAATTGTCATACATTTGTCATACATTTCTTGTCTTGCTGATTTTCAGTGACATGCAGTAACCACTGTTTGCACAGTCTTCTTATTAGATGATCATTCTGTTGTATAAACAACTTTTCAAAATCTGTCAAATCTCTTAAAGAACTTTTCTCTGATTGTATTTCCCCTTTCAAACTTGTAATCAGTTGATGATAAGCAAACCACTGTATATTTTTTCTCTTAATCTTTTAGTTGTTGCCAAGATTCATCCTTGTTGATCAATCATACCTCCCATAAATTACAAAACCAGAGGAGACATTGGAGGGCTATTTCTTTTCTCATGCAATACCAAATTTTTATTAGGTTGTCTCTTAGCACATGATTATTATTTGATATCAGGCCTTCTTAACCAACTCTTTAACCCATAAGAGATTGTGTATTCCATCTTCAAAATCTGCTATTTCTAACTTCACTTGCCTATCATTAGTATTTATAATCTAATCTGCAATACAAACCAGGCCAACTGCATAGTAGCATTGCTTTGAATTAGGTACTACAAGGCCTTTTCATCCTAAAGGATTTTAAATTTAATCCTCAGCTTTTTGCCATTCCAAATAAATGTATTTAGTTGTCTTTGCCAGTCTTGGAGAGTTTTTCCCAGTATAGCAACTAGTATCATCTGAAACAGAAAGTTCAATTTAGCTGGTACATTCCTTTTTATAATGGGCATTCTTCCCAACCATGATGCTTTTAGTTTAGTCCGTTTTTGTAAATTTTTGGATCTTCATCCACATTATTTGATAATTATCTTGAAATAGTGTATCATTATGTCCTGTGATATTTACCCTGAAGCATTTAACTGGGTTTGAGGTAATTTCCCATCCTGAAATCTTTTATACTTTCCACTTCCTGCTTTGTTGCAAATTTTAGTAAAATTTTTGTTTTTTTCTTACTGATCTTATAGCCTGAATAGTATCCAATTTTTTCTATTTGCTCTATTATATACGGTATAGACTGATGTGGATTTAGAATAGTCAAGTCTATGTCATCAGCATAACATTTCATTTTGCATTCTTCACCTGTTTTAAAGCCTTTAATTTTTGGGTCTTGTCTCATCTTTTTTGCTAAAATTTCCAGTACAAGAATAATTAAGAGAGGCAGTAAAAGGCATCCTTGGCGTGTTCCCTTTTCCATTTGAAAACTGTCAGTTAATACGCTGTTCATTAAAATCTTAGCATGTTGTTCAGTATAAACTGCTTGAATCCAATACAAAAAGCTTGAGCCACAGTCTAAATATTGGAGAGTTTTCGTTAAAAAGGGCCAAGATGTTATCAAAAGCTTTCTCCGCATCTGAAAAGATAAATGCAACTTTCTTCTTCTTGACCCATTCAATTGCATCAATCACAAAACGTATATTTCATATACCTTTTTTGGAACAATTCCAGTCTGATCTGTGTTTATCTGCTTTTCTATACATTTCCTTACTCTCTGCCATTACTGAGGTAAAAAGGTGATTATATTCTTTATGTATCAATGTTATATGAGCTTCCTGCCATGTCTCTCTTCTTTAATGTCATTCATTACTTGTTGAAGTGGTAACATTTTTTTCCTCTAAGCACTTGTAATACATAGCAGTAAATCTGTTGGGGCCAGACACTTTGCCTTTTTAAAATTTTCTAATAGCTTGTGATAGTTCTTGAACAATATTATCATTATTTTCCTCTGCTCAGGGGTGTATTTCTCAAGTCATGTTTCTTTAATATACTGCTCCATTTCAGCTTCTGAGGCCGATTTTAAAAAAAAATATAAATTTGCAAAAAAATAGCAAATTGGCCATGGATTTCCTTATCAACATATGTTATCCCATTGTCTTTTTCTGTTTCTTTAAGAAAATATGCTAACAATCTTCTCAGTATATTTGCATGTTCAAAGTGTTTTTGTTTTAAAAATCTCAACTTCTTTTGTATCTCCTCTGCCTCTATCATTTCTAATTGATTTCTTAGTTGACTGAGTACAGTTAAGATTGATTTATCTTGTTTTTTTAAGATTATTCTTTAGTATTTGACTTCATTCCAGAATTCCTTTTCTTTGTTCTGATTACTCTCTCTTTTTATTAGACATTATTACTAAAAGTGTCCTCTCATACAAGCTTTACTGGCTTCCCATATTGTAGCTATAGAGGCATCACTTGTATATTTGGTCTGAAAAATTCTTCCAGTACTACTTCTGACTTTGTCAAGATATCGTCTTGTAACAAAAGGTTGTCATTAAGTCTCCATCTTCTTCCTCCAACTTGTTTTCCCACCATATAATCTCCAATGGGTTGTGATCAGAAAGTGTCTTGGGTTGGATCTTTAGAGCCTCTAGATTCATAATTTTTTAGATATTTAACAGTTTTTAGATATTGATCCTTGAGTATGTCTGATGTTTATCAGAAAAAAATATACTCTCTAGCTCCAGGATTTTTGAATCTCCATGTATCTTCTAAATGTACCATTTCCATGTAATTAAAAACATTTTTAGGAAGTATGCTCCCTTTTACTTTTTTAGATTTGTCCTTGTTAGAGTCTAATAACTCCATTCATATCACCAATAACCAAAACTTCTTGAAAATCCAACACTGTTTTTTTTCATAAAATTTTTCTTTTGCATCTTTTGGAGCATATATCATTGCCAATGTATTTATCTTCCCATTTGGGAGTCTTATCTTCAAAACATGAAGTATTCCTTCTGAGTCTTTTAATTCCTCTACAGCTTTTAAACCTTGATTATTAATATAAATAGCAACTCCTTTCTACTTTCTGTCAGCTGAGGCTTCATACACTTTGCCCATCCTCTTATAATTCAAAATATGAGCAATTTTTTTCTTTATATGAGTTTCTTGAATACATATTATATCTTCCCTTTGTTTCCTTAAAATGTTGAAGGCTTTAGTTCACTTGGAAGGAGAGTTCTTTCCATTCATATTTATTGATAAGATCTTCATTCTGTCTCTGTTATTCAATTTAAGGAGCTTAAACAATTATCTCTTTTCAAATTCATTAACAATATTTTAAAGCATTTTCAATCTTCCTGCCAGAGTCTTCAAAATATCTTCTGATTCAGATTGCGATTCTTCTCCATTTTCTCTGTCAAGCTCCATTTGTTCACCATCAAACCTCCAATTCAGCCTTTCTTTCCTTCGTTAATTCTTCTCTCCTCCTCTTCCCTCGTTCACACATCTGACTTTCGTATTTCTTTTTAACTATAAATAAGCTCACAAATTTAGCACAACACCTTAAAGCAGAAGAGTTTGGGGGGGGGCGGGGGAGAGAAGCAGCAAGAAACAGATAAGGTCAATTTGTCAGCCTTCTAAAAGTGTCATAGTTACTAGTCACATTCTATCTCTACTGATATATTAATCTGTTAAAAAGACACATTGTCCTAAGATTTTTTTTCAGCAACTTGTTTCAATAGCAGGGGACTTTGGCTTCTGTTTCATCCAAGTCCAAGAGGTGGCACCAATGGCCCCCAACTCATTTTATTCTGCCATTTGCTTAATTTTGTGTGGGAGATCGCAGCCTCCCAAAGTCTCAACTTCAATCAGAGCTGTCTGGGAGGCACAGTTGTCCTTCAAGACATGTATGTCCCAGTTTGAAAACAACAAAAAGGACAACAAAAAAAGCACTTTTGAACATCCAGCAGCTCCCACCATTAAAAAAAAAAATGGTGACAAAAGAAGGGAGACAGCTATTTCTCTCATCACACTGAAGCTTTAGCTGTATCAAGGTCAGTTTTCAGTATCCATAATTCTTACTTTCTTAAATAAAGATAACAGATAGCTTTGCAACTATTAGAGTCTTATTAAAATTCAGGCAGAACATCAAGAAAGTGTCCATTTCAGAGTTCTTTCCAAATACATAAATGGAAATGCCTTAAGAATCTGAACTGCAGTTAAAATCTTAGTCTCAGGTCTGAGCTGACCGAAAGGCACAACTGTCCTTCATCACAATTCAGAAATCACAAAACAAACATAAAACATCCCAGCTTTAATATCCTCAGCCATGAAAAGGTCCATTTTTATCATCCAGTTTTCAGTTTCTTAAGCAAAGACATCAGCCAACTTTGCAGCTGGTAAGATTCAGTTGAAGTTCAGTTAAAGCATCATTAATTATCAAGAAATTGTCCATTTCAGAATCCTTTTCAAATATGCAAACAAAAATGCTTTAAGGGGCTAAGTTGCAGCAAGTTAGAGTATTATTCCCATGGCACAAAAACTAAAATAAAGTAAAAAAGAACAGTATGAAAAAGGCAGAAGAGAAGTAGAAAGGAAAAAGTAGTATATATCGGGGGGGGGGGGGTCCAACATGTTTCAGTTTACCTTATCTGGCCATCTCACTGTATTCAGAGCTATAGACCACCTGTCATTTAGAGAGCCCACCTGTCATTTAGAGAGGTGAAGACCCTCTCAAAGATTATTTATAAACGTCTAAATGAAATAAAGGTATGGAGCAGCAAATATTATTACTGCTGTCGAGTCGCCATTCCTTTGGAAGTTGAGTAACCTTAATTTTATTATGCTAGTTATGAGCATGTTTCTTTCTGATGTTTATATGCTACCCAATAATACAAGTCTTCTGGGTGCCTTATGATCACCAGATGTTTTGGTTGCACAATATGTCACTTCCTCTAGCTCCTATCCCACAAAAGCTTACAACAGATTGTATGTAATGTGCTGCAGGCAACCTACAGGAAACAAAATGCAAACCCTGAAAAACAATCCTGGAAGCTATTAAAACACACCACACGTATTTCTGAACAAAGGCAGTAGCCAATGCTGCCCACACACCAGTGGGACACATGGCTAATGTCCAGGAAGCTACTGGTTCTTAAAGCAATCAGAAATAAACTGAAACTTCCATCTCCAAGTATGGTTGGTGAGTAGATGGTAGGTGAGTAGATATCACAAAGGGAGCTCTGCAGATTTACCCCATTCAGGAAATGAGCGTTTCAGCATTTTTCCAGGGTACCTTAGAAGGTGCTAGCAGTGGATGCCACTGGCACAACAGAATGAGTACTGCTCAGGGTTCATTTCTCAATGGGCTTTTAATTATTCTTCTGGTTCTTGTAAAATTCTGATGTTGAAATGTGGTAGTTAAGACAAGGGTATGAACACAGACAATTCTGACCATGCCAGTTGTGTATTTATGTAGCATCTACAACCAAAATACTGTGCTAAGTAGAGAAGCATACTCCATCAAGGGAAAATAACTGCAAGGCAACAATTCTTACAAGAGGACTGAGTTTACAGAAAATGACAAAACGTCTTCCAATATTTTTAAAGAAATGTAACAGTAAATGATGTTTTCCTTAGAGATATAGTGGGATCTCCAAATTTCTTTTCCAGTCATATCTCCTAGCCCACCTGTCTGTTGAACTCCTCTTCATTTTCCATCCACATGTACTCAGCAAATGGATTATCATCTTCATGAGAGTGACCATTCATGATCACATCTTCATTAATAATGCTTGGACTAGTACTCCTGCGACTTGGGTCTTTCATGTTTGTGCCTTTGAGCTTAAACCTGAAAGAAAAAGGCACAGAAGTTAACATAGGAAGCCACCGTATACCTGGTGAGGCCATTGATCCATCTAGTCCAGTTTTGCTGACACAAAGCAGAACCTTCAGAGTTTTAGGCAGGACACTTTCGTAGGCCTACTTGGAGATGACAGGGATTGAACATGGAATCTTCTGCCTGCAAAGCATGTCTTCTCCCACTGAAATATTGCCCCTCTCCAAGACTTTCAGTCAAATCTATGAATGCATTCACTTGAATGTGAGTCCCACTTGACTTCATTGAAGTTTCAAGTATGTGTTATGACTACAGCTTTAAATTAACTCGCATCTTCATTTTATAAATATTTTTGTAAACTTTACAGTTCCCATTTTAAACTGCAATGTGAGCTCCTTGTTGTGAAGAAAAGGAAGAAAAGGCAATGGGGAGGGTAGGCACAAGTTCAAGGATTCACCCAGTGCCTGTAATGCTGGAAAAAAACCCTGCTCCAGGTTTGCTCCTGCTTAGTCACCTCCCTTTTGTCAAGCGGAGACATGGCTCCAGTATGCACAGGCAGATAACAAACAGGAGGCCCTACACAGACACTGAGAATGCAGCAGCTGAAAGCACTGCTTACAAATGTACAAGAAACAAACACAGAAGGACAACGAATGCAGCAAACAAGCATGAAAGAACTGCCAAGCTTAATTAAAGCTCAATGCTTTTCAGAATACAAATTTTCCTTCCTTGAAGCAATCAGCAGCTTGAAAGAACGAACTCCTTAGCTATCTTATTATGAAATCAGTAATGAGTCTGCTAAGGAGTTTGCCCTTGCATATTGCTAATTGCCCCTAAGAAAGGAAATCTTGTTTTCAGAAACTCACGAGGTTTTAGTAAACACTGGCACTTCTGAAAACAGTTTCTTCCTTGCTCATCTGCTGGGGAAAAAAAATCAGCATACTAATTTTAGCATGCACAAAGAGCTATGCTTAAGATATATCAGTGCTGTCCAACCTTGTTTAACTTTCAGGGAGGGAACCATTTAAGTTTAGTGTCTGTCAATGCATTAAACTGTTTCAGCCATGCTCTTTCACTAAAAATGGTTCTACCTTATAATTTAACTTATACTTTATCCCTAGTTATGCTTGCAATTGATACAACACTGAAACTAATCCATTTAAGAGGTATGCATCTATTATGCTACCCATTCATGTTTGAAATAATACATTTCTGGATGTGGAAAATGTACAGTTGTCCATTGGTGCCTGCACTGGGATTTCATTACCTCTGCATTCAAAGGGAGCTGTTAGGTCCTTGACCTATAAAAACCTTAGAGAATATTTCCTCTTTTGTTTGATCTTATTTAACATCAGAGTGCACCTTCCAACCCTTTGTCAGCTCTTTATTGTTCTACCCTGTGCCAAATGAATAGTGAAGGGCAGGCAGAAGGAATTTAGTATGGCTAATTCTGCTGCCCTCTGGAATTGCATGGGAAATGGTGCTGAGGAAAGGGGGATCTAGCAAAAACCCAGGCTCTAGTGTACCTCAGTCCTTTTCATGATTGGAACAAACACTTCTATTTATTGAAGCTATGGTCTGAATCAGTCCCATAAAGAATGTTGAAAACCAGGTTTAAAGCTTTGTTGGAAATACTGTCCTGCCATCCCAATAAGAAACACCCATTTGCTGAAGTGATGAATTTTGCATTTAAAAATAAGTCCATATTTAAAGGATGTTATCTAAGTATTAAAAACAACAGCAATGCTTGCTAGATTTTTCTTTTAAGATTCAAGATCAGTATTCAACTTTTGCCCTGAAATATTTAGAATCAAAACAAATTTAAGGGTTTCATTATACAGTATAATAAAATCCTGTAATATTCTATATTGGCTGACATGTACTGAGGAACAGAAACCTAAGACAACTTATTGTGAACATAAATGGCACTTTTATTGTTATTTGTTTTTTATTTATTTACACTATATTTAACATCCAAGTTTATCACCATTCCCATATATGTAAACTATGTAAGCAATCCCCATTGTAGTAATGTAGCATTTTTCTCTTTCCAGAGATTTGTAGAACATATAGTCTCAAAAGGTTAAAAAAAGTTAATTCAAATGCATATCTTGCAAAATATTCAAGTTTCTAACCAAAGCATCTATAATCATTACATGCAAACAAAAGCCTACTTCACAGAATCAGTATACTTATAAAACAGAATTAGCTTGGGAATCTATAGATTGCTAATCACCTTAGAAATTTCATCATGTTCCTCTCTCCATTTGCAACATTCAAAGGAAGCTGTGTTTAAGTACAGACTTCCCCCTGGCAGCTCTATGTCTCTTCCTACTGGATACTGCTACATAGTAATTTGATGTCAGATGAGATTGTGACCTCACAAACCTCACCTGTGAATGATGACGTAAAATGTGATCAAATACCAAATACTTCTACAACTTTGCTCTAAAAGAACAGGTTTTTCATCTGTCCTGCAATCTATATCACTGTTACCCACAAATCAAAGGGTGCACTAAAATCAGAGTGTTCAAATGCAAAAGAGAAGGTTCCTGTTTCTTTAATCTTTATTATGTTTTTATTCTGTTCTTCCTTTGAAGAGCTTAGAACAGCTTACATGTCTTTTCCAACAATGCTTTGGGCACAACAGCTCTTCTTTTAATATACAGAAGAGGACCTTTCAGTAGGTCAAGCTTTCCTTACAGTTCCCCTAGTTGTTCTTATTAGATAAGACTTTTTCTTCATTTGTTTCCGGATATCCTATATTAGCAATTTTCAACCCATATATCAAAGAACGCCAAGGTTCCTCCAGAAGCTTATTAAGAGATTCCTCAAAGAGACAATTAGTGGGGACCAAAGAATTTCACTGGAAAACAAGGCTGTTCATCATTCCCCCATATTCTCCAACATTGCTCAGACACGGGGCAAAGCTGAAGATGTTCTCGGGCACACCCTTACTTGGTGTATAAAAATTGGTATGTCCTGGATGAAGTTAGTGAGTATTCCTCTTCATGACCAGTCTTTCATAATAGTTGGGGTTCTACAGCAGATATGGAATTCTTCAGATGATGTGCAAAGTTGGGAAAAACAGTGAACAAATACTGCATTAAGCCCAAATAAATACTAGTGAATTTTTTTTGTAAGCCTCAGTGGTTGACTCCCTTTAAAAATTACATATATAGAGCCAGCATACAGTACCCATTTTTTTAAAAAAATGGAATTGGTTAGAACCAACAAAAGATGGAAGTTCTAAGAGGCTGTCAGCAACTCCTGAAAATTGAAGGTCTGGATTACTTCCTCCTGCTAAGAAAAATGCTTGCAGCTACCCTGCTCCCTTTCTCACCACTAAATCGTTGTATATCGTGCATTACTAATTGAATTGAACCTTTCTGGATCCTTGTTCTTCCCCAAAGAACTAAGAACAGATGTTATATAGCCAAACAAAACACACTGAATGTAAAAATTCTGCCTCAAATACCAGTCAATGCTAAACCTTAAAAATGGTGCCTAATATGACACAAAATATTCCAGCCTTTGCCAATTTCTTGCAGCAAAATGCTAAAGATAAGTTTAGGTTAACTTTTTAATTAACAATGGTTTTCTTAGATTTTAATTATGCAAAACAAACCTGAATTTCTTATCAGGAAAAACAGCACATAATAAATGTCAGAGCCACAAGTATCCTGTGTAACATGTTGTCTGGCATGTGTTATAAGTTAGGAAGTGATGCTCTGTGCTACAGCAAATTCAAAGTGATCTCCTAAACCAAGATGGAGTGGTAGTATCCATGCTACAAAATCTCTCAACAGCAATAGTGACATTTCAGTTTTGCAAAATTGCCATGTTGCAATGCCTTGAAGCCACCCATAGTAAAGAATCAGCAGAAACCAAATATTTTGCATACTAAGTATTATTAGCATCCCATACACCTCCACTGAAAATGACTTTGGAAAAGAAGCCATCATATACAGCATTCCAAACATGAAAGGGACAAAAAATCTATGCGATCCCTTATTATGAGGACGATCTGTGAATCAGCAATTCATTTTAAGCAGACATGGACTATTTTTCTTAGCTTTGGCCGCCTTGGTAGCCTAAGTTCAGAAACGTCAAACAATTCTGGTATAGCACAATGATCGAGCTGGGAAAGCCTTAAATCAAATTTCATCTTAGCCATAAATTCACTAGTAGCTCACAGTCAATTCAGGGATATTACTAGCCCACCTAGTAGAGTGGATAGAGTAAAATCAGAGTCAAGCTAAAAAAAGATAACCGATAGAAACATAGTACCAAAATATAACTTAAGTGACATCCCCAACAAATTTACACTCCCCATAAAGAACAGATTTGCATTGCTCAACTGACTGGAACACAGAACTGTGTACCAAAACAAGAGACATTACTAGGAAAGAATTCCAGAAGACAATTTCTGCAGCAACCTATATGGATGACAGAGAAAACATAGTTGCAAAGGACAGGCAAAAAGCAAAACCAACGGTAACAGAAATAGGGTCAGAATCCTGAATGCAACTTTTCAGTGACTATCACATAGAGACAAAAAGAACTATTGCAGTGATTTGTGCAAAGAAATAGAGGAGAGTAACAAAAGGGGAAAAACAATAGACCTCTTTCAGAAGATCTAACAAATCAAAGGGAAATTCAAACCTAGACTAGCAATGCTAAAAGACAAACAAGAGAAAATATGATCAGACTGGGAGAAAATAAAGAGAAGATGATAAGAATATTCAGAAGAGTTGAAAGGATGACAGACTTTTTAAAAGCAAAATCATATGAAGAACAGCCTGCAATATTAGAAAGCGAAGTGGAAGTGAAGTGAAAACACTTGTAAAGAATGAAGCACCTGGAATAGATAGGTTATCAACAGAACTATTCCAAGCTGCGGAAAATGAACCAGTCCAAATCCTAACAAAAATATGTCAACAAATACGGAAAGCAAAGCCTTCACCTGTGTGGATCACAAGAAACTATGGATGGTCCTGAAAGAAATGGATGCACCTCTGCACTTGACTGTTTTGATGTGTAACCTTTATAATGGACAAGAAGTTACAGTTAGGATGGAATAATTTCCCACAGGCAAAGGGGCCAGACAAGTATGTATCTTATCTTCCTATCTCTTCAATCTGTACACAAAACATCTCATCTCATAAGGAAAGCTGAATTAGAATCGAGGAGTGAAAATTGATGGAAGAAGCATAATTAATTTAAGATATGCAGACGATACCACACTACTGGAAGAAAGTCGCAATGGCTTGAAATGACACCTGATAAAAGAAAAAGCAGAAAATACAAAAGCGGTACTGCAGCTGCATATTAACAAAAATCATGTCCACAGCAGAATTGCAGAACTTTATGGTTAAAAATGAAGAAACTGAAATTGTGAAAGATTTCACATAACTTGGCTCAGTCATTAAGGCAAAGGGAGACTGCAGTCAAGAAATCCAAAGAAGATTGAGACTTGGAAGGGCAGCAGTGAAAGAACTGAAAAAGATAATCAAGTGTAAGGACATTTCACTAGAGACCAAGGTCAAGATTAACCACACTGTTGTATTTTCAATCACAATGTATGGACATGAAGGCTGGACAGTGAAGAAAGCTGACAGAAAGAAAATTTGTACATTTGAAAGTTGGTGCTGAAAGGATGGCTTTGTGGATCCTTTTGATCCTTTGCAGCCAACAGAAAAATGAACAAGTGGTTCCTTGATCAAATCAAGTCATAGCTTTCCCTGGAAGCAAAAACAAACAAACAAAAAAAAAAAAAAAAAAAAACAAAAAACAAAAAACAAAACCTGAGGCTATCATAATTCGGACATATCATGAGAAGGCAAAACTCACTGGAGAAAACAAGTTAGGGAAATCTGAAGGCAGAAAATGAAAGGAAAGCCCAGATATGAGATGGACTGAATTCATACAGAAAGCCACAGCTTTGAGTTTGCAAGAGAGGGATGTGATATTTCCTGGTTTCCCCTCCTTCTGCAATCTCCAGTGCCACCTCTCCCACTGTTCTGGAGCATCCCCCAGTCCTCCAGACTTTTTCTGAAGAGACAGGAAGGACAGGGAGTCAAGAAAATCAATGAAGATCTCCTCCTCCCATATTGTGCCACCAGAGATGGTTCACTATATCAGAATCCTGTCCAGAGAAGGAAAACAATGGATCCAAGCTATGAAAGATACAGCTGCACTGATCTAGTAAGAGATTCATTTACAAAGCACCCTTTTGCTTGTTTAGCCAATACAGAAGCATATCTGGATGCACATCCCCAACGCTACTGCAGTGATGACCCATGCCCCACCAAACTGGCCAAATGAGTCTTCTGATGCAGATATAGAGCCATAGCCGGAGCAGCTATGCAGCCAAGACTATAGTGGCATTATGGGTTGCATGCAGCATATATTCAACTCATCGACTATTATTCAATCTCAGATGCTAATATATCCCTAGATCCCTATAGTAAGAACTAGAGTGACAAAGGAGAACATATTTTAAGTTTAAATGGTTATCACTTGGGTGTCTTTCCCCCAAAATGCAGCAGCAGACCATGTTAAACACAGTCCTCACAATCATACCAAGGAAGGTTCATCCTTTTTCCAACAGTGGTAGCATCAAAAAGACAAAAGGTGTAACTTCAAACTGGGACTCAAAAATAGAAGTTTATTATAGCATGCCTGATGTGTTCTTTATTTTAAAATATTGCAAAAGTTCAAGAAAATGCCCTACACTACCTTCCCCCACCATCCAAATAATTCAGTGAAAACCTGCTACAGTGGAACAGTGGCCAGACAGACATCTCCCGCAACCTCACAAACAAGTTGTTCTCCGATTGCCCCTACTCTTTATTCTGTAGCAACTGATATTCAGTGGTACATAACCTCTGTACATCGAGGTTCCTTTAAGTTACCTCACCCAAGCAGATAGATAAATTCATAGCAAACTGGGGGGTTTAGTGTTGCACCAGGAGTCATGGCACACAGATTCAAAACCACACACACCCATCATGTAACCTTAGGCCTCCCATGCCCCATAAAAGGAGGCTCTCTCCTTCCCAGTCACCCTCCACACTTACAGGGTGAGAGAGAAGGACAGGGCTAGCACGGTTCTCCTCTCACATGTTTACAGAATTCAGCTTCCTTAAAACTATGTATTTCGCCCTCATACACTTTACAGCACTATTGTGAAAATAAATCTGCCACTGGAGCCATGTATATAGCCTTGAACTACATGGATATTACCAAATTTAAAAATGTGATGATGATAAAAAGTCCATGCAAACATGTTTCCAGGTGGTTCCCTCAAACAAGCAGTTGCCAAATTGAGACCTCCTTGGCTTCAGCAAGATGTGACCTCAGCCCAAGTCCTGTTAAACCAAAGTTAACTGTATGGTTAGGCAGTACTTTCTTTCACCTCTCCTAAATTTACTGCCAATAGTACCATCTGGTACACTCAAATCCTGGTGGAGCTATACCTCTCTAGAAAAAGCATCGTCGTCTTTTTGCCTGTACGAAACCCAGACACTTCAGCCTTTCCTCTCACAGAAGGGGCTCGAGCACAGCCAGGACCAGCCAGATCAGCCAAGGCAGCGACGCATGGCACACCAGGTCTGGACTCAACAAGACGGGACGGGGACGCTTCTGCACCTAAGCCAGCCCCGCTCCTCCGCCGCACTCCGCCCGCTCGCCCTCTTTGTTCGCCTCCTAAAGACGGTCAAGGCCCCGCCTCCGGGGGGAAGAGACAGGAACGGGGGGAACAGCCCTGGAAAAGAGACCGAGCTATCCCATCATGCACCACGCCCCTACGGACAGGTAGTACGCTTCCCGGGGTCCCCGGATGGAAGATAGAAGGGGAAAGCATCAAGAAAAAAAGCCATGCGAGAGCTCGACCCCCAACAGAAGGTGGGCTCGTCGAGCCTTCTAGCTAGCCGGCCGTCAGGGTTTTCGTCTTTCTGCATCCATTCTTCCCTCAAGCAGCCCCAGGATGCATGAAGGGAAAAGAAATAAATGATTGTCCCTCAGGAGTATTCAGCACCTTCCCTCCCTGTGTTTCTTTTCCCTTTGGCGCACCTCGTATGGAAGTGGGACAGACGCAGAGGCTCCAAGCTGGCCGTCGCTCCTCACCCTTCTTTATTTGGCTCCCCTCCTTCCTTCTCCTTTGCCACCCCCTTCTTTCGGAAGCACAACAACCACCCTAGGCCGGACATGAAATCACTTCCGTCGGCTGTGCGCATGCGCTTTACCGTCACTTCGCAAGAACCTTAATTTCCGGCTAAAAATCGAACCGATTCTCGATTCTCTTGCAAAGGGTACAGAACTAGTGATGATAGAGTCTAGCCCATGGACTAGAGCGCCACTCCAGAGACTCGGAGCTCATGTGAGGGTGGCTTTCTGTTTGAACGGAGGTAGTGAGATACTGAGTCAACTGCCTGTGATCGCCATTCTTCCCAGAAAAACATTAAAACAGGATTCTAGTTTTAGAATGCTGTATTGGAAAGTCAGCTTCGACTTTTAAGGCATAATCGAGACAAGCAATTTCCTTCCCACTACAAGAACGAATTATGTAGCACTTTACAGGCATGTTTACTCAGAAGTAATCCCCAATGGGTTTTTCTCCCAGATAAGCATGTTTAAGATGGCAGCTCGAATGCACAATATTATGCATGTTCAGACAGCAAAAAAGCTGGCTGGGGGAATAAACGTTGTAGCACTTTTTTCTGCCTCAACATGCATAGAATTGTAAGGCTAACATTAATTATGGGTTTAAGAAATACCTTCAAAACACGTACTATGGAACAGATCTGTCAGTGCCTAAGGTGTGCTCTTGCAATATAGGTGTTGACTGCGATAAAAAGCAAGCAGTTATTGCTACGGGTGCAAATGATTGCTACTTCTTTGTAAATGTTTGAAATATGTTAGGGACTTTTCACATGCTTTTAATCCCATTGCTTACAATTCTCCTAGCCCAAGTCACATTTCCTTAATTTCTTCTGATTGTAAGAATGCCCCAAAGTCAACTTTCTAGTAGCTCACAGGAATGAAATATCTGTTAGAAGTTATCTGTCAGTGCTGAGGGAATGAAATCTTAAATTGTTGAAACACCAGTGCAATTGCTATGGCTTCTAAGATATAGACACTTTACATCAATGTAAGGTAAGAAGAGCATCTTCACAGGATCAGATGCTGGTCTTGTTTGGACCCAAATGTTGCCTTACTGATGGACAGCAGGCAAGTGCTTACTCCTTCAGTAAAGGTTCTATGTATTTTTTCCTTTTTAGTTCTGTTTGGCTCCTTCCTACCTTCTTTAGTTCCTTCCTCTATGGTTCAGTTCCGCTTGGCTATATGCATTTAATCCAGCTTATAAAATGCCTACCAAATGGTGGAAATATGTAAAGCAGTGTGGTACACTGATGGGATGTATCTAAGCAAGCAGGCCGGCAAGTACTAGTTTCACTTCCCAGTTGTCCCACTTTGTCCTTTGCTAGTTCCTTCAGTACAAAACAGAGGTACCACATTTGCCTACTTTCTGTCCCATCTTCATTGAGCCTTACCCTTCTCCCTCCTCCTCGTATAGTTTTTATTCTGGCCTCTTTTTCATTCATTTTCTAGACCATCAGCTTTCTTCATCCTCCCTTCTCTATAGCTTTATCTACTATATTGTCTGAGTCCTTAATGAAGGCTGTTCTGTGTCTTGGTTTGGCAACAGCAAAATGTCATCTCATGAAAATGTTAAGCTATTTTTCACAGTATCTCACTACTTTTCCTGCTTAAAATACACAACATGGTTCTTGCCATACAAAAGCTAGTTATGAGGTACAAGTCAACTGTTGACTATACGTAGATATCAGGTACACAGGTGGCCCAGGTCTCTTGCTAGTAATGGCACCATGAGATGTGTAACATTTGCTTTCTGCATTGCTTTTACAAAGGGATTTGGACGTGTCACACAAAGAAACAATTGCTTAGATCATTTCAGTTAGTATGGTTATTAAAAATGCCTGAACAAATACTAGTTTACTGTACTTGTGTGTAATGATAATCATACCAATTACAACACTACATACAAGTGTAGTAATTTGTTGTGAAATTTATGATGAAGTATATCTAACTTTGTAGCAGCAGAGTAGGAATGACTTAGGTAGAAATCAGGCAGACAAGCACAACCATTTAATTCACCAGCTTTCCAGTATACAAAAGGTGGTTTATAAACTGAGTCAATAGTAAACAAAAAAAGGCTAAGAAAGTTTACTCTTACTGGTTGGGTTTATTGATTTAACATTATAATAAACTGAATCCACATATATGTAACCTGTTAAATGATTAATAAAACTACATGAAAACAGATTTTACACCCAAACTTCCATTCACATCAGCTACGTGAAGGTACATCAAGATTACAATCCTAGGATGAAACCAAACTGAAGATGTATGCTCCAATTCTAAACATGTTACTCTGAAGCAAGTCCCTCTGATTTCAGTGACACCATAGTAACTAGTCTAGATTCAGAGTTGAAGTACAAACTTAAAAAAGATTAACTACTTACAATTTATGTTCAAATGCCATGTTTGCTTATACTGATGTATGAAAAAGTACTAAATTCAAGTCAGAAGCACAGTTCAGAAAAATAATACTGGTCAGAAGAATTTATGCTAGAGTAGGACAGAAATATGAGGACTGAGGGAAACACTCACAAGATTTAAAAGCTGTCTATCAATTTTCTATTCACTACCTAATACACCAATATTAAAAAAAAAGTGTTATCACTCTCTTTAAAGCCACATAAATTTTAATAGAGTCTCAAAAATGAAATGAAATCATAAAAGTCCCCTAAAATAGTTATCAACTGGACTTTAAACTGGAATATGGAATGTTCCAGAGCAGAAAAAAGAAACTTCATATTTAACTAACCCAAACCAACATTTAAAGAGATGTTCTTGAAAGCCTGAAAAGAATGATGCTGATTAAAATTATCTCTGGTCTTCAAAATGCTGTAACAGTTCTTCAGTAGCTTCAAGCAATATGCACAGATTATTTTGTGATTCAGCCCATTTTTTTCAACAAGCAAACAAACAAGATTTAACAATGCAAGATGTTGCCATAACTTTAAACACACAAACATAATTAACTTCTATTTATTCCACTAAAATCTATGTAGTATAGTGTTTCCCCAATTTTACTGTACTGAGATTAACATTAAAAATAAAAACATTTTTTTCTTAAATCCTCAAGCCTTTTGTTCTACATTTAAGCCTCCTTTGTCTGTCTTGGGTCTTCAGCCATTTTTTCCATGCGCTTCTGTAATAGAGAAAACAAGGAAGGGATGAATTAAAGTTTTGTCAGGCAAGGTCTTCATGTTTATGATTAATAATATTTCCTGGGTTTAGGAAGAATTTGCTCAATTTGTCTCATAATGAATAAAATACATCAGCTGATGTATAAATTACATGATGTACAAATCCATTTCATCCAATGAAATGATTATAAACATTTATTTATACAGGGTAACAAATCATTGTAACATTTATATTCTACCTTTTCTGCTTTTGCAAAGAACCCAAGGTAGCTTTACATGGTTCTCCTTTCCATGTTATCCTCACAACAAACCTGTGAGTAGGTTAGGCTGAAACTCAGTGACTGGCCCAATGTCACTTCATGGCCAAACATGGATCTCCCAAGTTCCAGCTGAACATTTTAACTACTTGATCACATTGTCTTGCAATGTGAAATTAAATGAAATTAAGACTCATGGCATACAAGTTTCTTATTTCCTGTTTCTTTTTAAATTAGAGCTTTAAAATAGGCTACCTATCTGCAGCTGAATATTCACCTTCTCAGTTTTAATGTATTGTTGTCATTCTTTTATTTGGCTTAACTTTATACTGTTCACCACTCAGGAACCTGCTTAGCTATGAAGTGTCATGCAAATACTGTAAATAAAGATACACAAAGATGCACAGAAAAATTTCCTTGCCTTCAACTTTTGATAATGTGCAAGGCTGCTACAGTGGACCTTTTTGGCAGCATCTTCATTGGTGTAGAATAAGGAACATAATTTGCAGTAAAATCCAGTTCTGGGCACCACGTAGTTCACACCTAGACAGACAACACAAAACTAAATTATAGTTCTTATCCAGAACATTTGAACTAATAGCAACAAAGTTCCTAAGTTCTCTTTGTACCAAATAGGGTAGTAGTCCAGTTACTTGATTTATACCAGTAAAACTATACTGGCTACACTAATCCTTGCCTTTAAACATTCTTTACTCTTTAGTGGAATTACTCTATAGGTATTGCAATCCATCATATTTATTTGTGCCCACTATAAGACTTTGGTAATCAAACATAAACTGACTGGTAGAGATTCTAAGCTGATACCTCCTTACAAGGCAAAAATAGAGTGAACATAGGAGACTGTTGATAGGATAAGGAAGAAAATATTCTTACCAACAGGCACATTTGGCTGATATGGTCCAATTCTATGTTCCTCTGGGATGGCCCGTTTTTCACGGACAGTCTTACTGTCTTGCACATCAGCAGACTCTTTTTTCTCCCTTTCTTGGGTCCCTGTACTGTCAGTCATTTCTGATGATTCCAACTTCAAGCTCTCTGTTTTAGCACCATTTTCCAAAGCTTCATTTTCCTGCTCCATTTCTTCTGTTTTTGTAGTTTTAGATTCTGTTACACCATCCTCAATTTTTACACCAGCTTTAAGTATGCCAGATTTACGCTGTTTTTGGTGATCAGAATCTTCCTCATCACCAACTTCATCAAGAGTGACAAAACCTTCCATGCTCCTTGGAAATCCACCAACATGTCGCTGTTGAGAAAATTTCAGTCTATTAAATTAGATATAACATTTCTTAAATCTGTTTAATGAAAAAAATTACACCCAAGATGATTAGTGCAGTTCTACCTCATACACAAAATTCAACTCATTTCCCCCTACAAAAGGCTTACACTGGTTTGGCAGAGGAACTCCCAGAGCCACAGAATACACCAACATAGTGGACAATGGGACACTATTGGGGTTTAACAATCTTTCATACTCAGCAGTGTAGAAGAATGGGCTTCCATGAAGATGGAAAAAAATGATGCTTTTTATGCGTGGCTGTCCTTGAGACCAGTTTGAAAGATAAAGTTTGTGTATAATTTTGCAACAATGTGAGAGGTAGAATATTTTTGAGGTAAAATGCAACCACCTTGTTCACATGCCATGCTGCAATTACTGGACTCTTTAATCTAAGAAATGCTGGATATGAGTGAACTGATGAGCCTATTGCCTCCTGTCTGGTTGATGTTTCCAGTTTCAGTCAACATCCTAGGAACGCCTGTGTTGCTGGGTTGTTTTGCAATGTGTGAACCTGGAAATTCTTGGTTGTTTATGGGTTAAACAACTCAAGAATTCACCCAATTTGAAACCATAGATAATTGTTGAATTAACTCTAGATTGTTTAAACCAATAAACAATCCAGAGTTTCAAGATTTGTAGCTGTGAAACAACCCAGGAATGCTATGTTCCTGGGTTAAGTGAAAACAGAAATTACCAGTGCACAAGAGAGTCTCTTTGTGTATCCTTGGCATTTCCCAAGCTAAACAAACCAGGAATTGCTACATGATATGTAACCTGGGTAATTTTTTCCAAGGATTACATATTTTCTGCTTACCTTTTTGAGTTTCTTTGCTGCATTTTCTTCAGTTTTTGCGGTAGAACCATCCTCACCTGCTTCCTTGTCTTCAGTAGCCACATCACCCAAGTTGGCTACATCAGTCTCATCAGCTGCTGAGCTACCACTCTCTAGTAATGCTGCTGCTTCTTCATCATCAACTAACAGTTCATCTTCAGACTCAAGGAGCGTATTTGATTCCTCTGGCTCTCCTTGTTCACCATCTTTGGCATCCAACCCCTCTGGCTCATCTCTCTTCTCTTCTTTATCGTCAGTACTATTGGTTTCAGTTTTCTCATTATCATCAGTCTTACATTTCTTCTCACTTCCAGAGTCTTTGCTATCTGGAGAAAGACCTCTCTTTCTATAAAAGAAAAAAATTCTTGACAACCCACTTCATTTTGATTTTTAAACAAACTAAACATCTGAAAATATTGTTACCTTGGTTTATCTTTCTTCGACAAATCTATACCTTTGTTGGGAATCTGAAACAAACACATATTTTATTAAGGTGCATAAGGTAATCCTTCCAGATTTTAGTATTACAAGTATCTCCATGGCTCTTTAAGTGAAAGGAGGTTTACTCAAGGTATCTCAAAGGACAACTCAAATAGCAATGGTTAGCTCATTGCAGCAAGAGATCAGGCAGTTCTTATTTACACCGGTTAGCAGTGATGCTCAAGGCATGTATTCTTCTGATTCTTGCTGCTTAGGCCTGCAAGCTTAACACAATATGAAAAGCAATACCTAACTTTATGTATGAGCAGAGCAAATTTCTGTTTGCTGTAAGCCCTAGTTACCTACACCAACAATGTTAAGTACAACTGTTGAAGGGGTGGATTACTGCGGGTATTGAGTGGGAGGTAACTTGAGGAATGAACAACAATTCCAAAGGCAAGGTAGTCTTTGGAATGGGAAATAGAGAAGCAGAGAGTTACTACAGTATAAAGTAGGTCTCAGGGTTTGCTCCAGCTGGAATTTCCCCTCCTTCCATAAGGCCAGCTACCTGCCTTTTGGGAAAAATTCCAGGAGAGGGAGGGATGTGAGGATAGGATAACACCATACACCTCTTCCAGTCAGATTCTGCCTGCCCAGAAGAGGGAAGAATATTGAGGATTTGACTCACACAGTGAATATTTCTTGTGAATTTATTATTTTTATATTATTTGTAAGCTGCCTTGGTTGGATCTGTAATCCTGAAAGGCGGCATATAAATGCCATAAATAAAAAAATGTATAATGCAATGTTCACACTAGGTAGAACCGAAAAACTTTCAAGATGTTATCACCAGCGGCTCAAACATGTCTTGGATCCTCAAGCAGTCTAATATGGATCTGCATATTAGTTCACCAAAATGAGAATCCCTTTCCCCTTTTATAAGTATTACCCACTCTCTCATGCTGTGCTTCCAAAACTCAACCTGACTCTCTACTATTATAGTCCTCAAGGTCAGTCAGTGGCAGCCAGTCTAAAAAAAATGCCATTTTGCTAGATAAGAGAACAGTCACCTATAATAAATGTTTCATATTACAATATTATTGAATGAATACTCCATAGCCCGATCCAAAACTTATACCAAAAGATTACACCTACCCTCAATACTAATTTCTTGTATTTTTCAGACAAATCCACTTTTACACATCTCCCCTGGAACCAAAGGGCTTTGTTGGAACAGTGCTCCATCATTGCTTCAGCATCCTCTCTGGTTTCCATTTCTATGAAAGCCTACAAAAATATTATGAGATATTTGAGCATATATTACTCCAGTCAATGGCTCACTTTTGTTATGAAGTCTCATCTCTATCATGCACCACATTTGGTACAGGGTTGCTTCAAGGATAACACTGATAGGATCTTTCTTGAGGTATACTGTGTAAAGGGGAGGCTTAAACAGTTTCTACTTTATCATCCAACGTAACTAGCTAGATCCCTGAAAAATGGTGGTATCATGCACTGAAATGGCGCAATGAAGGTTAGTTATGCAGGAACAAGAGGCTAAGTACCAGCCCCATCTTTTCTTTCCAGCTCCTGTCCTTTTCCTATCCTTCCTCTGCCTTGTGCAAGGCTCTCAACTCCTACCCATCCTCCTAAGTCCACAAAGCTATAGCACAATTCTATCAATCATGTGGATGCCAGTGAGAAAGGAGACTTGGGGATAGCCAGCTATTTATTTTTGTTTTACTAACATCCTGGAAAATGGGAACCAGAAGCATGAACTTCCACTTAGCTGTGCATTTGGCACAAAGGTACAGAAAGGCCTTTTGGATCTCTGAACCTTTCCTTTCTCCTAAGCACAAAAATCACTCAATGAATTCTGAAAGCCATGGGGAGCATTTTATGCTTAATTTCAACTGAAGCACATTAGATGAAAAGGCTTGATGCCAAATCATGTCCAATTTATTTCCTTGTGTGCTTCATCAGACAGAAAACAGAGTAAGTGACATGAACAGAAGCTGACAAGTCAAGACTGCATATAATATAATTTATAAATAAAAATATAAAGATATTAAAATAAATAAAAAATATAAGCTAATATATACATAGGTAACAGGTACCAATGACCTTGTTCAAAGCACCAGTAAAAGTAAAAAAAATGGCAAGAGTAGGTACAAGAAAAGGGCTAAGGCAATAGTATCTCCTTGTAATCAGCTTGCTTTTAAGTGTTGAACTGACACTTCTTAGTGTCATCCACTGTTTCAATATTTCTTTGGCTCCCCAATACGTCTAAAAAGCAGTGATACTGTCAGCGAACCCCAGCAGTTAATACACTGAAAAGAATACATGAAAAGAGGAGGGGTAATACCATGGTAAGCACCAAATGGCTTACAACTGTAGCTAGGAGATCAAACAAAGCGGCCTTAGCAGCCAAGTTTCCTGGGATACTGGCCTGAGGACAGAGGGGGAAGGGACAATAGACAATCAGTCCTACTGTCTGATGATGGGGTCTCCCATAGCTTATTTGAATGGTCAGTGCCTTGTCATAGAAAATCATGCCTCATCAAATTTAGAGAATGGCAGATATTTCTGTTATGGAAGTATCACATGAATTACCTGACTCTTCATTCTCATCAGTATGTAGTTCTTTATTTTTCCATAGGGCTCAGCTAGTTTGAGCACAGCACTGTCAGAATAGCCTGAATGTGGCAAATTACTGAGGTGAATCACACGACCAAGTTCTTGTTTTGGAGGGTCAAACTTTTGGTCAGGCTTCCCTTCTGGTTTCTGAAAAGATTGAAGAACACTTTATTAACCCTTTATATTTGTTATTGAGCCTTAATGTCAGAAACTGGAGGATAAAATGAAGGAACTGAACTTTACAAACGGAAATGCAAGTTTAATTGAACTGATTTTACCTTTATTCTTTTATATTTCTGAGATAAATGAACTCTCACAGGTTTGCCAAACACTAGTGCTGGTGCCGATGAATAATATTCTACAGCAGCTTGTGCATCTTCAGTGGTAGCCATTTCAATAAATGCCTGGAATTGTATATGACAAATAATTATTCTTCTTCCAGAGGTATTATATGAACAAGAATGAAATACAAGGATAAAATTGTCAAGTGCCAAGAACTATATATGTCTCCCATATCTAAGTAACAGATTCCAGATAGAATTTAATATATATCCAATGCAGAGTTCAGATTTATAAAACTATTAAGAAATATTTGCAAATAAAGAATTCTACATTTTTTTTTAAAAGTACCTTTTTTGAGCATTAAATTTGAGGAGCATTAAATTTGCCTGATGTTGAAAAGTGTACTTCAAACCATTTTAAATCTTACACATTCAAGTTCCTTTCTACAACCCTGTGGACTAGAACATTATTTACTGAGATCTGAAACCTAGGATTTGCCAAACTGCAAGTATGAGTTTGGGGGCCATACACTGCCACCTCCTGGTTTACTTGTATGTTAATACAAGAACTATCTTTTGCTAAGCTACGAACCATTCCAGAGATTGCTTAACATTTCCACTACGATTATTTCAAGTAATATAGAAGAGGTTACAGAAGAGGCTAATACTTACCTCATTAATTTTATTCAAGATAAGGTGATTTGTAATTATTCCAAATGGTTCAACAAGCTGCAATAGCTGGTATCTCAGGTTTTTCCCTCTCTGAAAGTCCATGATATGCACAACTCTGCTTGTTTCCTATTAATGATCAACAAATTAACTTGTTAAGCAAGTGAATATTCAGTCATCCTATTCATTTTAGTACAGGATATTTTTGCCAATTTTGCGGCAAGCTAGTCAGTCCTAAACAATGCATTTTTAACAATGCAAACAATTTCATCCTGGATTAATGAGTTGTGCAAAGTAAAGGTGGAGAACCCAATTCACCTGAAAGCACATATATCCTCAAAAGAAAGGCTTAAAAATGTGTGTTACAAGTATCCCTTCTGGATGGTGTCTTTACATTTTTATGAATATTCCAATAAAATAATTTCTACACACGTTTTGAAAGTGTTTGAGTATAACATTGTATCATGTGGTTAATTTGA
>NW_025336010.1:6656078-6706552 GCF_004798865.1 Varanus komodoensis | reverse complement strand
CAACTATCACTGTAAAAATTTGACACTATCGGTGAGAATCATATGTACTGCTGGATCAGAAGCTATAGGAAAGGAGATACGAAATGGGAACAGACTCTATTCCTTTTGACAACTGTAACAGAATGAGTGAATTTGTCTGTCTAGTTCGTTTACAGAGTGAAACAAGAATTTTTCACTAATTTATCTAATACAAAATAGTGGTCTAGTGTCTTTTGGTTAGACATTGAAATGGGTCAACTACAAAAAACATTACTGTGGAATTTCCCAGGATGCAGAAAATATTAGACTATGAATGTAAAAGGAAAAAATAAGAACCCCTCCTCCCACAAAAGCCTGTTGAGGACAGAATAAGCTCAGTGTTTTTTCAGGAGGCATGAACTGCTGAGGGTATCAGTTGAATGGTTTTCATTTTTAAAAAAATGGATTGGAGGAAACTGGCCTGATCGAACAGTGTAGGATATCTTGAATGTGGGGCAGGGGAAAGGGATCAGATCAGGGCATGCAATGTATAAAGCATGTGTTCTCAACCTACATATGGAGTTCAACTACTAAAAACCTTAAGGGCTTTGACCACATTGGAGTTTTTTGGTTCAGAATTAAGATCAGAGGAAAAGTATTTTCCCCTATTCTGCTTTCCCCACCCGATGATAATGGCTTCCCCTCCTTCCTAAGTTTAATCATTACCACTAAAAGGACTGAAAGATAAATATACCTTCCCCACCCAGCACTGCAGCCTTTAGGCTCAGAGCTGGATGAGTAGCTTCCTGCTTACTTAGCTCCAAGATTCAGTAGTCTGATGTTCCTAGGAGGTAAAATTCGATTTCTCTAAAAGAGATGCAAAATTTCTGTAAACTGTGTGACCAGGAGCTCAGACAAGTAATTGGTGAAACATCTAAATCACCCTAGCACCAGGAAGAACCAGAGGCAGAGACAGACTGATTTAGCATCTATCCTTGTTTTTTTAGGGACAAGTTGTGAGAAATTTTAAGGAAATCTGGTCTAAAAGAATAGCTACTGAATGCTTATAACTTGATTTGCCATCTCAATCTGCTATCTATTTTATAATAAACATTATAACTTTATTCATATTGGAAGGGAGTTTCTAGTAGTGGTGTTAATCTCATGCCTTTTCAAGAATATATTTTTTTTCCTGATGACCAAACAGCAAGGGGCAGTTACTTAGGGTTCTATCAGAAAGACACAAGAGGGTCAAAAATATAAAATAAATCTCTGTCAAGGTCAGCATAACTATGTAAAAAAGTAACCAATTGTTCCCTGATGATTATGTTTTCCTTTTAGATGGTTGTGTCCTGCTTTTATTGAGGAATGTTTCCTATGTCTTTTTTTAATTACTAACCTTTACAAAAAACTAAATGCATTAATTTGCTGTACATGATGAGTGTGGTAGCTGGTTCTGATGGGAGACAGCCTCACTCTATATTGCTAGTGTACACCACAATAAAGAACCTTTTAAAAAATAAAAGACTTGCTGGTATTGTCTCTCTCATGATCAGACAACAAACAAGGAGGACCGTTTTTTTTGTCCTCACAGATTTGGTGCCCCAGGTGGGACGTGTCTGACTTTCCAGATTTGGCTCTGGAGCAATGCAGCATGCATTCTCTGTTTGAGGAAGCCTTGTCTGGTAGCCAGGACCATGTGCTGGCAACAAGGCATTGCCCACAGGACCAGCTCTTGTCCAAAAACAAATCCAGTAACCCACATAGGCACAGAGCCTGTATGTGATGCTCAGAGACCATGAAGAAGAACATCACCTACTCTTTGAGTAGGTTGGTAAGATGGCTGTTCTGTATATCTGCATGTGACAGGTGACTTTAGAGTTGACCAAGCAATCTGCAGGGGGTTCCACATGACAGAAGAAGTCAGTAGGATGCCAACTCTGAGCTGCAAAGCTGAATTGTGGAAAGTAGGTGAAAAGTGTCACAAAGGCCCTGAGACTGGTTCCCGAATTCAAGCATATTTCATGCTGTGAGATACCATGGTGCGGTCTGGGATTGAGTGATGAATGAGAGTACATGAAGTGGCTGTCAGACAGCCTCTTTAGGCACTAGGAGATTGCCTACAACACCACCTTAATCTTGTGTCTTGTTGTCTGTGCTTTGGCTAGAAAAGGGAATGGGAGCAAAAGTACAGGTCATAGTTCTGTGCATGGCAGGTCTGAGCCGGCCTACATTGTTCTAGTCTCAGATGGTGATACCTGGCTGAGAGTCTGGGCTAGATGCCCAGGACACAAGATAATTCCTCAGGGAAAGAAAGAGAATCAGGTTTTTTTGTCCAAAGCAGAGGGAAAAAGATAAAACAAAAGAGGGGGGAAAGGAGAAAATC
This sequence comes from Varanus komodoensis, assembly GCF_004798865.1. NCBI lineage: Eukaryota > Metazoa > Chordata > Lepidosauria > Squamata > Varanidae > Varanus > Varanus komodoensis. Next base: position 6,704,208 of record NW_025336010.1, on the reverse strand, counting down.
ATTATGTGACAAGGCAGAAGCAAGTGCCTGGGGAATGCACCTTTGCCTTTTGCCTTCTGAGACTGGAAAGTGATACCTGGGACAGCCAGTTTCTCCAAATCTAAGATGGAAAATTTGTGCAGAGCCCAGTAGCCATCTTTTACTTTTTACCTATCCCCAACAAAAAATGGCCAGAATGCAAAACGCCTTTAGCTGATAGAATGAATATACTAAGAGATATTATCTCCATTCTGGGCAAATGAACTATATGTATGTGTGGTACAATTATCATCAAATAGAGAATAGAATGGCAGTAGAAGCAGTTTGTGTTTTCCTTTCCCAACTTTTGATTGAAGTTGTCAGTATACCAGCTAGAATATAGAATGTGAAACAAATGAGCAAAAAGAAAAGTAGAATGCACGGAAAAACAGAAAGAAATGAAAGAGGTAGTTTCACTGATGGCAGCAATGATGAGCGAAGGAAGAGCTTTTTAGAGGACATAAAAGAAGTTAGATGAATGAAAGAGGATGTGGGAAGATGTTGCTACAGCAAGGACAGAGAACCGAATTAAAAATGGAGGTTGCCATTACTGCCAAAGGACATTGGCAGAAAGAATTCCTCAGTACACCCTGGAAATAGAAAAAGTTCATGTGTGCAATGAAGTAAAGAAAATGTGAACAAACCACTTTCCAGGAAAAAAAAGGGGGGAAGTAAATTTACTAAAGGGAATTAAATCTGGCTGAGAAAAAAATGAGACAAATTATTGCATTTGCAAATTTTAAAAATAAGAGAAGACAGAGGTGGCTAACTGGAGAGAGAAGAAAAAAAGGGAGCCAAATCTCATACAAGAGTCTCAAGGACTCATGAGAAAAACTCAAACAGCTGGGGGAAAAAAAAGAAGAAAAACACTTTTCACAGTGTAAGAAAATTGAGGGAAAAATGGGAAAAGGTTACTAAATCCCTAAAAGAGTTCTGCTAGTATTCAACTGAACTAAAGCACGCAAAGTAAAATATCTTGTATTATAACCTCAGTATCTGTAAAGGCAGATTCCTTGTGACTATTTAAGCCCCTTAGAAAGCATGAGTAGCATTTTTTTAAAGTATACCCAGAGAAGTTGCAAAGCACTTAAGAAGAAAGGCAGGTTGCTCACCTGTAACTGTCGTTCTTCGAGTGGCCATCTGTGCATCACACATATGGGTGCTGTGCCTGTGCAGTGCCTATGGCCAGAAAGATTCAAAAGCTTAACGGTTTTGGCAGAAACTCTGCACCCCTCCCCCCATGGTATAAAAGGGTGGAGTGCCCACCATTTCCTCAGTCTACTGAAGACCAACTGTTTGCCCCCTCGCGGGAGCGAGAGACATTGCAGGGAACTGCTTGAACCCGAGAGAAAGTTTTTTAATGAAACCGTTATTGAGGAGAAACGGTACTGTATAAACCCATTCACTGACACCAAACAGGGCCGGCAGGTGGGTTGTGTGACTGCACAGATGGCCACTCGAAGAATGACAGTTACAGGTGAGAAACCTGCCTTTCTTCATCATGGCCTCTGTGCATCACACATATGGGTGATTAACAAGCTTACCAGACACGGAGGCGGGCGGTGTCATCATTTAAGAATTGAAGAAAGGATTGCCCGGCCGAAGGAGCAATCGTGTCTGGCACGCACATCAAGGCGGTAATGCCTAGCAAAGGTGCAAGGAGTAGTCCAAGTGGCAGCCTTGCAAATGTCCTGGATCGGAATGCCAACGGCAAAAGCAGAGGAAGCAGCTACCACCCTTGTGGAATGCCCTCTGGGCGTGACAGGTAAGTCAAGATTGGCGAACTGATACACTAGCTCAATGGTCTGCACAATCCACTTTGAAAGTCTCTGCGAACCGACGGGAGAGCCCTTATCATGGTCCGAGTATTTAATAAAGAGGCGGTTAGATTTATGGAAGGACTCCGTGCGAGACCTGTAAAAGGCAAGGCAGCGACAGACATTGAGAGCATGCAAAGACCATTCTACTTGTATAGCTGGCGTAGGGAAAAAGGCAGGTAACATAATGTCCTGGTTAATATGAAAGGGAGACACGACTTTAGGTAAGAACGCTGGATCAGTGCAGAGAACGACTTTCTCCTTACTAAAATTAAGGAAAGGAGGATCTATCCAAAGTGTGCAGAGTTCACTAGCCCTTCTGGCAGATGAGATCGCAATGAGAAAAGCAGTCTTCCAAGACAGGAGATACAAGTCAGTAGTTGCCAAGGGCTCGAAAAGAGCTCGAGTGAGTGCCTGGAGGACGACTGAGAGGTTCCAAGTAGGAATAACTGGTCGAAGTGGTGGCTGAAGGTTCTGTAGACCCTTGAGGAATCGACGTATGAGGGTATGAGGAAAAAATTGAAGAACCGTGCACCTGTCCACAGTAGTGGGAGATTGCAGCTGTGTAAACTTTAATGGAAGATGGTTTAAGTCCCGATCGATGGAGTGATAAGAGAAATTGAGGCACATTTTCAACAGAGGCCGAAGAAATGACAAAATCGTTGGATTCAGCAAAGGATGCGAAGTGCTTCCATTTGGCCATATAAGACCGACGAGTTGCAGGTCTTAGGGCAGACTGAAGAATGAATTGGATATCGGGATGGAGAGCACTTGGGTTGGATGAGGAGTCTATCGGTAGCGGGGAAGGAGAGGCTGTATCGGGACGATGTCAAGCAAGTATAGAAGTCCCAGGATCCGCCGGTACCGAAGGGATCCCGTGGATCATCAAATAAGCCAGGCTGTCAGGTTGAGTGAAGGAAGATCCAGGTGGAGAACAGCTCTGCACTGCTGGGTTATCAGATGAGGTATGAGAGGCAGGTGGAGAAAAGTGCTGCCGGATAGGCAGAGAAGAGTAGGGAACCATGGTTGACGGGGCCACCAGGGGGTGATCAGGATCCTCGTGGCACTGTTGTAGGCGATCTCGCTAGGACCCTCGTTATGAGCGGGATCGGGGGAAATGCATAAAAGAATGTGTTCGTCGAAGGGATCATGAGCGTGTCCCCTGTCGATCCTGGGCCGATGCTGGCACAAGAGTAAAACGCTTCGCACACCTTGTTCGTGTGAGTGGCGAACAAGTCTATGTCCGAAGAGCCCCAAGTCCAGAAGAGGCAATTGCAAGTTGAACGATCCAGCTGCCATTCATGGGTCATTGACGTCTGCCTGCTGAGGGCGGCGGCCTCCTCATTGTCGGTACTGGCCAGGTGAACTGCGAGGAGGGTGACCTCCCTGGGGATGCACCAGTCCCACAGCTGCATTGCCAGGTGGGCCAAGGGGGTGGACTTCGTCCCGCCTTGTTTGTTTATATAGAATTCAGCAACAATGTTGTCAGAGGCAATCTGGGCAACATGTTGCCGAAGAGAGTCCTTGAACGATTGAAGGGCTTGAAGACCGCCAGGAGTTCGAGGTAATTGTTATGTCTGGTGGCCTCCTGATGATCCGAGGTGCCCTGTGTACGAAGAATGGCACATAGAGCTCCCCACCTGGTAAGGGAGGCATCAGTAAACACAGTCAAGGTCGGCTGAGCCGGACGAAATGGAATGCCCACGGACAGATTGTGTCATGTAGTTCACCAAGATAAGGGTCTGGATGACAGAGGTTGGAAGAGGGAGAAGAGAGACTCGTTGAGGTTGAAACAGTCCATTGAACCACAACTGGAGTGGTCTCATCCATAGCCTGGCGTGGGGAACTGTGGATACTGTAGAGGCCATATGGCCGAGAAGTTTTTGCACTGAGAGTGCTGGAACAGCTCTGTCCATGTGGATTCGACGGATCAATGAACACAGATTGTCCTGTCGATTTTGTGGAAGGAATGCTCTCTTCAGCATGTAACCAAGACAGGCTCCAATGAAGTCGATGACCTATGAAGGAGCAAGGCACAATTTGTTCTGATTAATGCATAGCCCCAAATTGTCCAAGAGAGCACAAATAGTTTGAATAGATGACTGAAGGCTTTCCTTAGATTGGGAGATGATCAGCCAGTCATCCAGGTAGGGGTACACTTGAATGCCTTGGAGCTGAAGATGCACACACACCGGGGCCATGCACTTCATAAAAACCCGGGGGGCAGTAGCCAGTCCAAATGGAAGGATGTTAAACTCAAACAGGTCGGAACCGATGCTGAATCGTAGAAGACACCTGTGGGACGGGTGAATGGTAATGTGAAAACAGGCATCTTTCAAGTCCAGAGAAGCAAACCAATCCTCTCTCCTAAGCAACAGAAGGATATTTTGAAGCGTAGTCATCTGAAACTTTTTGGCTTTGATAAACCTATTGATGCCACATAAGTCCAGAATTGGACGAAGACCACCATCTCACTTAGGGACCGTGAAATATCTTGAGTTGAAGCCGTGGAACCCCTCGGAACGTGCAAGCTGTTGAATCGCTCCTTTACGAAGAAGCTGTTGAACTTTGTCAACGAGAATCGATGACTGAGGCGTAAACTGGATTGGTCCCAGTAGGGGCACAGTATTGAACTCAATTCTGTATCCGTGCTGTATGATAGATAAAACCCAAGGATCAGATGTGATTGACTCCCAAATGGGGAGTCGACTTTACAGGCGATCCCCAAAAGGAAGAGGAAAGGTGGGTTGAGGAGAAAAGGAGAGGTTCACTCGTCCCATCAACGCTGATGTTTGTTGGAGTCGGGATGACGCCAGTTCTGTTGAAAGTGTTGTTGTTGTTGCTTCTGATGCTGTTGACTGGGCTGGAATGGCTGACGGTCAGCAAATTGCAAGTAGGGCTGGTATCTATAGGGTGGACAAGACCAAGTCCACTTACAGTGAGACTGATTAGGGACTTCCATCTGGCAAGCTGTAACTCTTAACTCATGGATCGTCTTCATCTTGTGGTCCGTCCGAGCATTGAAGAGCCCTGAACTGTTGAAGGGCATGTCTTCAATCCGGCGTTTCATCTGGTCCGGGAAGTTGCAATTCCGGAGCCAGGCATGGCGATGGAGGGCTATGGCGCCGACAAGAGCTCTAGAGTCAGAGTCGACATGGTGTCTTGCCGTGGAAAGCTGCTGGATTGCCACCTGCATAGCCTAATAAAGATCCTAGCCAGGTCTTTTTGTTGATCTGGAAGTGAGGCTGTGATATTTTCTAACTTTTGCATTAGAAAATATTGGTATTGAGCCAGCATGGCCTCATAATTAGAAATACGGAGGCCAAGTCCTGTAGCGGCATAGATCCGGCAAGCCAACATGTCGATCTTACGGCCCTCTTTGTCGCTGGGAGTAGTGTGTCCCCTGGACTCATGTCCTTGAGAAGACTCAACGACGATTGAGTTCGGTCTTGGGTGACACAGGAGGAATGGAATATCCTGCTCACGGACTCAATACATGGACTCGTACTGCCGCGAAGTGGGTTGAGGCTGATTAGGGTAGTTCCACGGTTCCATCATCGCCTGGCGAAGAGTGGTAATCAGCGGCAAAATGATGGCGGCAAACTGTTCGCCCTTAACAATGTTGTAGAACTTGTTGGTATTGGGATCAAAGTGGTGCTGGGCCTCGATCTCAAGTGACCTCGTAAGCCTCACTATTAGTTCCCCAAAGGTTACATAGTGTTTCTCCGGTGAGCTGGGACTCTGTGTAGAAATCACCGCGACTGGTGAAGTAGACACCACTTCAGAGTCCTCCAAGTCCGAATCATTATGAGGCGGGAGACTAGAAGAAGAGTCGATAGTGGGACACCTGGACTGAGCCGCCCTCGAAGTCGAAGGGACATCTCTTGGTACTGGAGAGAAGGAACGATCACGCATTGATGGGTAGTAACCGTAAAGCGGTTAATCATCCCATGGCTCACGACAAAACGGCCTGTGGGGCAGTTGCACCCATTCTTCCGAGGGCCGGACAGAGGCACGCTGTTGATATCGCGCCTGCTGAGGAACAGCCCTTGAGGAAGGCTCGTGCGATGGTTGGGGAGTCGGTGAATGAGCCATTGGAGAAGAGTCTTGAATCTCTCCATCGGAAATTGATCCCAACAAGGGAACGTCTTGGTGTTCGGGAGAGGACTGGGCAGAAGGTGTAGCCCATCTTAGAAACCCAGGTGGAGTCACTTGCATGGCCAACTGGAGGTCCGGTCTGGTCGGTGTCGGTACTGAGACAGCTGTCGGGATCGACGGGGCGGACGAACCTGAGTCACGGTGCCTGGAATGGTTGGGCTTCTTAAGCTTGCGAGCTGACTTGTCCGCCTTGTCCTTCTTAGGCTTCTTATGGCCTGAGGACTTGTCCGAATCACTATGCTTCCTCTTCTACTATTGCTTATGTGGAGATACAGAGGAGCGTTGTCCCTCTGGCAAAGGGGCACCATCAGCCGATGGGCGGGACGGAGGAGTGGTGGAAGAGGGGGACAGAAGAGCAGATTTGCCCACCAGTTGGTCTGACTGGAGTAGGGCTTGGTCCCACAAAAGTTTGTGAAGGCGGTTCTCTCAATTTTTCCTCGCCTGCTTCGTAAAAGCCTGACAATGGCTGCATTGATCAGTTCCAAGACAGGGAAGGCACAGGTCATGCGGATCAGTAGATGACATTGTGGACCCGCACTGAGAACACTTGCGGAAAGCTGCACGCTGTGCCATTGAGGAAGGAAGAGAAGATAGCAAAGCAAAGAGAAAGAGGAACAGTATTTTTTTGTTTAACAGGGAAAGGGGGAAATTGAGAAGAAAACTTCTAATAGGGAGGTGATAACTTGGAATAGTAACGACTGAAAGAGATAATAGCAACTGGATAAACGTGTACAAACTGAGAGACGAAAAGGCTCGAGGCACAGCGAACGGCGGTTGCAAGAAGAATGAGAAAATGCGGGCACTCTGCCCTTCTATACCATGGTGGGGAGGGGTGCGGAGTTCCCGCCAAAACCGTTAAGCTTTTGAATCTTTCCAGCCATAGGCACTGCGCAGGTGCAGCACCCATATGTGTGATGCACAGAATAATGGAAATATGTAGCTTAACTTGGGCAAATTTAGGAAATAGTCATTTGTACAAGCCAGGTGATTAACCCAAAATCAAGTGTTTTGGGAGGAACATAAGAGATTGGACAAAGGTACAGGATTGTGGACAGACAGGTGAAAGTTTGGCTTAGTACACAGAAAGATTTAGAAAAGGGTTTTGCACAGAATCCAGAGAAACATGATGTCCCTGCATCAGTAATGAAAACATGGTTTATTGTCTGTTGTGCGCAACTGATTCCTAAAGTAAGAAAGTGGTTGAAAATAAAGTGGCATAATGAGGTAACATGCGCTCATCTAAATGAACCAGGAATTAGGTGTGATATGCAAACCAAGTCATTTAATGTTACAGCATCTAACAAGAACAAATCCAAAAATGAAGCCAAATGTATATCTCTTAAGTAAAATGAAATATTTTATTCATCATTCTAGAAGAAAAGACTGCATAACTGAAAAATTATTTTAATTTTTCAGAAAACATAAAGGACTTTGGTAAGCCCCCAATTTTCCTAGGTTGTAACATCAATATTCTCACATGCTGCCAATTCATTTTCTTCTTTTGCAACATTTTTTTTTAACTTACATTCCATGTCCAGAATCACTCTCGGGGTTCCATTCAGGATAGCTTAAAAGAAAAAGGTCAGGTAAGTCATTCTCTGCAATGCTAATGCTGTGGCTAAAGAAATATGACAGAGTTACATTTTCCATTTGAGCATGAAATTTCTTAATATACAAAACAGAATGAATAAATTGATTACTGAAATTTTATACCAACTCTTAACAGGAAAGACTGCTAATACCTTAGCATTTAGTAATACTAAATAAGTACTAGTTCTTATCTTTTAAAGTACTGTGTTATTGAAACACATGAAATTATTCAATTCAGAGGACCAAAGTCATCCATGTTTCTTACAGGCAAGTATACAAGATATCTCAGCTTCCATAACTCATTGCATAGATAGGTAGAAGTTCCATAGAAAACTCAAAATACTGTATACCATGTTAAATTGAACAGAAAGTCTATGTTATGTCAACAGCATGCATCTTTGTACCCAATTTACTTTTAGCTTGAAAAATACTGGGGAGGCAGCAGATTTCAAATGCAAGTGGTATCAAGAGAGTAAGGAGAAACGTTTCTTACACACTAAAGATGGACATACCCTTTCCCCCTGACCAGAGATTCTTTGCTGGTTTCTTGGTTTTTGCGTATCTTGTATTCCTTTTCCAAAAGAATGAAATGCTTCTCTTAAGGCTTAGCTACTGGCATTAGTAGTAATTAATAAGCAATATTTAAAATGTACCAGTCTTTTGGCACTAACCCTTTTGACTTTAGTTGTGGCTGCCTGTGGAATAACAAACCTCTGCTTACCTGGGAGACTTTGGAAAACTGAATTTGACCCTTGGCCTAAAAGATATGATACCCCAAATTATGTAAAAGTGAGACAGAAGTAATTTAGAGGGCTTTCTGAGGATGTATGGCAACGTTTATGAAACACTGAAATGGTGTATTACAATTATAATGAAAAAGAACATTTTAAAATGCTCAAATCCATACATTTCGAGGAGTAGTTGACAGCGTCGACTATGAGTTGCTCCATTTATATGCTGGTTCCACTCCTGCAGGAAAGTATAAAGTCAAAATTTATCAGAAACAGAGTTTTTAAAAACCACACTGCAAACAGCTACACAATAATTTGCAAGTCAACCAAAATGTTAAATGTAAAACCACAAGGAATGCCTTTGTCTTGAGAACAGTACTATGATCAAAAGGGTACTAAAAATATCACACAAATACAATTAGGTTTGGAATTCAGATGTATTTTGCTTTATTATGGCAACTGTATAAATCCCAGTGTTAAGTCAGGTATTTACAGTTCTTTTTTATATTCCCTGTGTCCAACATGCGTATCATGTCAAAGAGCCTTTTGGCTATTGGGCGGTATAGAAATGAAAAGAATACATACATACATACATATCCAGTAGTTGCTTTGTGCTAGTGGAAAAGACTTCTGCACGTAAGGCAAGGCAGTCAACTGTTACTTACCCCCTTACATATTGCAGTCCCCCATACAGTATCCCATACTGTTCCAGAGAGTCCCCCAACTCTCAAGAGCAGCTTTTGAGGGCCTGCAAAGGGATAAGCTAAAATCAAATGCACCCATGCTACACAACAAAAGTATTTTTTGCTAACACAAAGCTACCACTGGATATAGGAATTTTGTATTCTAAAGATTACAGAAACATTAGAAGATGAGCCAGAAACATCCAAAGGGAAACTAGAAAGAGCCCAAAGACTAGTCCGGACATCTTTAACATGGAATCATGCAATTTATTTGAGATGAACCACAAACAACTTTAGAAATGGTTTTCAATATAAGTCTAATGCTAGTTTGCCTTTGGTTGATCCACATCTTCAAAGGGACATATCCACCAAGACTGCAATAGCTAGTTCATGACATTTCCAGTCTGTGGGAAGACAGTAAAAAAACCGGGATTGCTGCACAAGATAACATTTATGTGGCAAAAGGAAGCAAGATGTGATTAGCAGCAAGAGAGGAAATACCCCTTCATTATTTGAATAGCTGTACTAATCAGACAGAACATCTTATTTTATATCACATCCCACATTAAGCAAACAGAAAAGCAGCTTGAAATTCAAGATCATAGAGAATGAGAAGAAACAGGCACTGCTTCTAGCCACCATTCAAGTCTGGATTTTTTTGCCAACCTCTCATAAAAGTGGGAGCCCTTTAAGCATCAGTTGTATGATTTCAGTGCAGACATAGCCATTGCTAAAGTATCAGGGCCAGGCAACTGCACAATTCCTCCCTTGCCACAATTTTGCTACTGGCTTTAACTATAGTTAAAACAATGTTGTTATTACATTGCATTTATATTCCATCTTTTTCCCCTTGTAAGGAACCCAAGGTGGCCTGAAAAGTCTCATTTTATCCTCACAACAACCACCTTGGGAGGTAGGTTGGGGTGAGAGTCTGTGACTGGCCCAAAGTCACCCAGTGAGGTTCATGACTGAGTAGGGACTAGAACCCAGATCTCCCAGGCCCCCAGTCTAACAGTCTAACTACCACAATAGCTCACAATGTTGGCACTAGCTGTTCTCAATATCAATCCATTTCTAAAACAGCTTTAACCCCTGCCTAACATTAAAAAATGGTTAACAATAGTTCTGACAATCCGTAGCTATTATTAATGCTGGCACAGGAAGGGAGGACAATGGAATTAAGAGATCCTGCATCCTTTCCTCCAGTCCCTTATCAACCATTATTGCTATTGATGGCAAACTTTCTATCTCTTGCAAGGAAATCAAAGTGGCTTACAAGCATCTCCTCTCTAATTTATAGGGTTAGGGTGAGGTGCGTTAGGTTGAAAGTCCATGACTGGCCTGCAGTCATCTGGTTGCTTCATGGCTAAGTGGGGACTACAACCCAAATTTTCTGCTTCCTAGTCCAACTCTCTTATCCACTACACTACACTGGCTCCAGAGTGAGTAACTGTTAAGAAGTAAAAACAGAAAGCTTTTCCAGTTACCCCTCTATCTTACCTTCACAGAACAAGCATTTTACTAGATTTCACCATTGTTTCCACAATTTAAAAAAATTAACAGTGGATTAAAGAAACCTGCTGCTCTTAAGCATGTCTATGTTTTCTCTCTAGAGCAAAATTCAATATCCTAGGAATATCAAACTCTTTTTTTAATTACAAAGCAATGTCTATCCTTTATGGCTACAAAGATGTATTTTGGAAGAATGTAGCTAGTGATTGGTGCTCAGAAATGAGAGACCCATGAGTCTGACTAGCTTATGTACCTTACAGAATTCCCTGTACTTCCATAACCCCAAATACAGATTTATTTAAACAGTATGATAAACTGCCCCATTTGCCTAACACAGATAGGTTGTAGACTTCAAAAATCTTGTAACTAGTTAGGAGTTAACTTATGCAATTTTTGCAGCACAAAATACTATGCTGCTGCTGCTATTATTATAATTATTTCATTTCTATACTGCCCTACAGCTAAAGCTCATTGGGTGGTTTACACAATCCATAAAAACAAATGATAGAAATACAATAAAAGTATCAGAAATATCAGAAAAATATTTAAAAGTATAAAACACCTAAAACATGCACAAAACATTACTGCACAATATAAATTTTGTAGCCATAAAGCATTTCAATTAAGTTCAGAAATTTAGAAGGCCTAGATGTATTTTGTTCACACAACCATGCAAAGTAAAGATTAATGATCTTCCAAGACTTCTTTAAAATCATTAGCATTCCCTAGTAAAACAAGATGTTCCTTCCAACTATATCAATGGGAGCACTCAAGACACCATAAATATTTCCAAGAAGAGAGTTTTCAAGGGCACACAAGCTTTTCCTGGTCCTTTCCATGTCTAGATGCAGCATTCCTCTCTGACTCCTACATATTATATTAGCTTTGATATATGATAAACAGAGGAAAGAGTCATGTCAGTGGTACTTTCTAAGTGGAGGTAACGTTTTTCAAAGCCAACTGCCACAGCTCACTGCATTAGTATTAGGGATGGAAGAAAGTTTAATTCACTTCACATTTTAATAAGAAGTGAAAAACAATGTGCAAAGTAGAATGCAATTGTCCTTTCATACTTGCACTTGACAGTTTTGAGACAAAGTATGCATTTTAATGGAAAATTGTGCACAGAAATAGACACATAAGGGAAAACAACACTCAAAATTCATATCTTGAGGGAACTGGTCAAAATACATATATTATAACTAATGCACATTTCCATTCAATCTTCCAAGAAAAGTTGCAAATGGATGCAAAACCTGACAGAAAAAAATGTGAATTCAAAAAAATTATAAATGAAACAAAAGGAAAGGAGAGTCATTCATCCCAGCCTTGGGAGTCCTCCTTGAGATGGCTCAAGTTCCTGCTTAAATCTAAGAAACCCCATTCTCTTTACTACGTATTTCTGCTTATTCATATATTCTTCCTTGGAAATATTAGGAGATAGACTCAAACCCTATTTATTCTAGATACCCGTACAAAGCTTTCTAAAGTTTTGCTTGCTGTAGAAAATCTGTTCTGCCACCACAATGTAGAACTTAAAAATTCCAAACTTGAAACTCTAGAACAGAAGCATCAGCTGTATCATGTATGAAAGCCCTGTGAGCAGAACAAGTGAACTCATCTGAAGTTAGAGTAAGAGATTTCCACCAATCAAGATAGACAAATGTAAACATAAATCTGCCTGCTTGAGGACACAGATTATGATTAGATTTCCTACTTTTTAAAGAACTGAATGCTAGACGTGTGGTTCTACTGTTCTCATGATGAAAACTGCCCACTTGGGCATGGGGGAATTTCATCAGGAAAACAGTGTGCATGGAGTGGGGTGAAGGATTCAATCCCCCATCCCTGTAGTCACAGCTAATTTAGCCTCAGTGCAGGTTAGAAGCTTGGCTGGGTGCTTTCATCTAGGCATTTCAATTGAATTTGTTGCCTTTTCTGCCTCTGGGGACATACATTTATTACAGAAGAAACCTGACCAAAGGCATTCATGTAATATAGTATTTTCCATACTTTCCATTTATATTAAATATCTAAGAAAAAAGGGAAGAGAGCTATTTATACTAGTAGATTTCCCCACTTATCCCCAGCAGAAATATTTTGACTGAGTGATGAAATAGGTGATGTAGGAGCTCTTAATTGTACTCAATCAAATGCATTTTAATATGTATCTTTCAGTTACATGCAACTTCTATAATAATGGCAAGTTTCTTCAGTTGTTGAGAATGCAAACCCTTATTCTGTAGCTTCTGCTTCTTACAAGTTATAGCAACACCTTTCCATTAAGATGTCTGTTTTCATCAGTGTCATCAAGTTTTAAAATATTATAGGCATGATTAAGCTAAAGTTTTTAGAATTGAAAAAGCCTTATCTTTTGATGTCATTCAATGTTCAGAGGTAGGTGACTAGAACTGTAATATGCTGAAGAGACAGATGTTTGAAGGTAAGAGCTTCTGTCCGAAACAGTAGAACAGAATTTAAATGAAAAACGGAGACTTAATTATATAATTGATTGCCATAATTAAGATCTGCTCTACTGCTAGTGTTTTAAATAATTACATCTTTTAATCTCCTGTGGATTTGACATTCATCTCAGCATAATCCACAAAGATGTGAAACTGTGGTTGTCAAGAAAAATGTAAACTTTCAGATGTAAAAGAATCAAGCAGAGAATTCAGATGAGCAAATATGTCATTTCAATTTTTTCACTAGTTTTAAATTCATTTTGTTTCACCAAGATATTTCTCAAGACTAAGGGACACAAGAATCTGCATTTCCCAGCAGTTATTGTGAAGAAAGCATCAGTAACAACTCAATGAAACAATTTTAATCACGGAGTGTGCACTCTTACCTGGAATTACTTAAAAAAAAAAAATAAAAAAATAGAAGGGCAGTGACACCAATAGTCAGCTTTAGTATTCAATCGACAAATAGATGAACAGTTTGCAAAACAATTAGAAAACCTAAATAAAATCATTCTAGGACATTTGTTGTTTTCTTTGAGAACCAAATTATGAATAAAGAGTGAAGTTTGATCAAAAAATTAATAAGGATCTATTCTAAATAGAGAATGCCAATAAGAGCATGATATTGTACAGCAGCAGGCAGATGTTTTAGATTCTAAAAGGGATAGATGCAATATGTAATAATAAAAAGTGAGTCTGAAGTGTTTAAGAAGGTTGTGAAAGGGGAGGAAAAAAATGAGAAGTTTCAGCCAAAGTATGAAAACAGTTTTAAAGTGAATTTTAAAAAGCAAGAATGAATTCATTTAAAAATGTGAACTCCAGTCCTGCAAAGGACTCTGTATTAACTCACTCTGGCCATGGACAAGAGGAAAAAAGCAGAACTTTGCAAGGACGTATCTTAACTACAAATCAATTAACATTCAAGACCGATGGGAAGGAATGCTGAATCTAGCCTCTGAATAACTGTAAAACAAAATTAAAAAAACCCTATCCCAAACTAAGTTAAGAGACTATACAGATGCAAAATATAAAAAATCTAGATGGGAATAGACCTGGAGCTAAGCCATATGGGTGAAACAATATATTAATGTAAAGGCCTAGCTTTGTGTGTTTGCTGATGATGCCCTCAAAATAAACCAAATGTCTTTTTTCACTTAAACTTTGAGAACTTTGTGTAAGGTAATCAGAACACAGAAACTGAGGCAAAGAAACAAGCAACAGGGACTACAATGTAAAGAAAAATAAGCATCTGGTGCTTAACTCACCTTATTAGAATGAACAGGCATATCACAGATAGAGCACAGGTGGGGATAGCCTTTCGGTAAGAGTCCATGGAAGTCTTCAATATTGCTATCTGGAGGAGCACCTCTTTTTTTCTCAAAGAGAGATCTCTCAGGGCCACGACCCATTCTCTCATACTCACTGTCAAATTTACGATACTTATGCGAAGTTTCACCATAATAAGAGTCATCCCTACACCTCTCTCCATCTCTTAATCTGTCATCTTCATAATCCATTCTGTCATAAACAGATTCTTGAGAACGACTTCCATGATCATAGTCAACCACTCGGTTGAGACTAGAACCACGATCATCAAAGCTATCTCTTCTAAAATGCCTTTTCTCTTCCCAATCATCCCTAGGAACTCTGTATGGTGGCTCCCGTGCAGCTGATCTGCCATCTCTAGCATAACTCAGTGAAGGGCCTTCTTCAGCTCTCCTCCTCTTAAGCTGCAGAAGTATTTGAGGCAAGTTTTCAGGAGTGATCTTGTCCTCAGGATAACGACTCAGTTCATCTAAGTCTCTAGCAGACAGACCAAAGCTGGCCAGAATGTTAGTGGCCTGCTCTGCATCTCCACGGTGCTGAGAAGACAGAGAGAGTGTGCCTCTATTTCCAATGTTAAATATAGACTGTAAGGCATGGGAAGATGCACTAGCAGAAGACAGTGCACTATGAGATCCTTGTTGATTCAATGAAGAACTCATTCCAAGATTCATTAAGCTAGCAAGGCGCGCAGTACCCTGGTTCATCCTTCCAAGAGATGCTGGCACATTTAAAGACTGGGTAGCAGCAGCAAGAAGGCCTATTCCTGCAGACAGGTCACGTCCATGACCTTGGGAATCCCTACTTAGAGATGACTGGTGGAATGACTTGGACATTGCTGTACTATAGCTTGTCTATTATGGATCAAACGTTAGAGATGTCTGAAAAGAAAGCTCACTCTAGAAAGCTAGGTAAACTTCACTTCAAAAAGGTAACGCCAAGAAAAGGAATCAATAATGACTGTAGATCTTCTTCAAGCTGAGAAACACCAGACAAGTCTGTAGAAAAACAAGCAATTTTAGTCATAAAACCCTTTATGTAGATGCAGTTTAAAAATGTATGCATCATGTTGATCTAAAAACAATTTAAGGTCTTATATGTCTTTCATTTATGCAACTTCAACAGACTGAAGATGCACTAAGAACTCTATTATACATAACCGCCAGATAAACATGTAGCTCCCCCCAGATAAGTACCAATTTTTGTCTATAATTCTGTATTTTTGTTTTGACGATAAATGGTGTTTCAGCACCTGATGTCTAGAATTGTCTATTTTCAAACCTTCACATTCATATAAGCAGGGTGCATACATCTTACTGATCTAGAATCCAGAAAAAGACCACAATATACTAGTCATGGAACCAAGAACTATAACTCACATTTCTTGGAAACTAAGCCTATTCCACTACAGAAAATGATAAAAGGAACTTAAGAGTAGCCGATATCTGGATAAATATCAAATGAATGAGTTATTAAATGAGACCACGTAAGTGCTATTCAGTAAAAATGAATTTTTGCTGTAAGACTTTTGTGAAGAATGGCAGATTAAATATTTGGTAGAAGGACACAAGACCTCTTTTTCAAGCAACAGTTCGTATGTTGTTAGCACCACATATGAACTGTATCCATGTATTTTAATACCATGCTGTGAACATGGCACAATTGTTTATACTGCAAGATTTTAAACCAATCAAGACCAGACCTCATCATCACTCTTTTGCTTTAAGAAGAGAAATGCTATACCCCTATTTCAATAATTCTATTTGTTAAAGGACATAGGTAGCTATCTTTCAGACGAGTCCTGAATGTTAAGCTACACCCACAGATATTAATAAGATTCCCATGACACATGAAATGACTACTTGTTTAATGAGCATTTTTCCTTACAGAGCTTATCTATCTTCTCCTATGCCAACAATAAGCATTAAAAAGCCCACTCACCTCCAAGTGGCCTTATAAGAAGAGAGGAGCTCATCAGATTTTTCTGAAGTACCCAAGAGTGCAAGTTCTGTGAACTCCCAAGGAAAACCAAGGCCTTAATTTACGTAGGCATTTTTGAAAGTCCCTCTAGCTGCAGCCTCAGAGTACCTACCCGACTCAGAGAATATTTGAGGGATGGGACATAAGCAGTGGTAGACCAATTATTCAGAGGAAATGTATTTCATAATCAGTTTCTCAAATCGCAGGAAAAGACTACAAACCTGCAGGGAAGTGTGCACAAGTATATTTTCTTTTGGAGTTGTATACTATGTTTATTGGTAAGTGGAAGTGTCAAAGCCAGTATTTTAGTTTTACCAAAGAACTCAGCTACTGCTAATTATAAGATGCTATAACATATAGATGCTTAGTTATTTTGCCTGAAAACCTGTATTATATGTACACTTAGATACAAAGAGAAAGCTCACATGCCATTTTAATGTGCAGCTTTCAACTCTGTTGCCTTAAGTGGCTGTTTATGATTACTCAATTTCCCAGAAACCAATTCTGTTACTATTATAATAAAGACAAGTATCAATGTAATATCCAATTACATTCTATTGAATTAAATGGAGGTGAGGAACAAATTGAAAAGCACTGATGTAAATGCAGAACTTGAAGAATAGTCCAGATACTGCAAGTGCAGAGATGTCAATGGAAGTAGAAGAGAAAGAAAGAGCAAATGTCAAGTGACAAACATAATATCCATGATACTAGCTGAACATAAGAATTTCTAAACAAAATAGTATTCTAACAAGTTTCCAAGATGCTGGCAATCCCATGCTCAGCAACAATTTTGCACACAGCTTTGGAACAAGAATTCTTAACTAGAAGATAAATATGCAGGCTTGAGAGCAACCATTTGTCTAGGGCATGTAAATTATTCCCAGACTAGCAGGTGCCAATACAGAACCAGAGCAATATATCCCATTTAAAGATCAGTACAGAGCCTGGCCAGCTTTCAGTACATATGAGGATTCTCTAGCTAGCACTATCTCAGCAAACACAAAGTGACTGAGTTTCCTCCTCAATTGTCTGCAATGGCAGAACTCCACTGGAATGTTTGCTGTTTTACCTCACTACTTTTTGCTTAACTTCTTGAACTGCTGAACTCAAGACCTAGTCATTAGTAAATATTTGAAATAATTTAATACTTGACACTGTTTACATGGAATCAAGGAGGAAGCCCAGATCATGAGTTTTGTTTATGTATATTTTCCCTTTGGAGATATGCACAAAATGCCTATAGTTATTCGAAGATGATAAAAGACTCTGTGCAGATGCATAGTTGCCCTGTTACTACAATGGTTCTTAGCCAGACTTTTTCTGACAGATTCTTGGATTTGTACGCAGGTGCTTGGATGGAGCAGTGCAAGGCCTAACTCAATTTAAACCCAGGGTGCAGTAGATGGAAGGAGTTTTTACATTCATCTGGACAGTCCTGAAATCAATGGCTGTCTTTAATAAAATATATGAACTGGTGCCAGTTTGGAGAAAAGGTGCAGCAGCAAAGAAAGGCATCTAAATGTTACTTCTTTACTTAATATTTAGGAGTAAACATAGGCTAATCATCACTTCAAACTAAGTATTGATGGTGGGAATGATAGGGATATCAACCCTTAGCTGCAAAACAATGGCATAAGTTGCTTTTTATTGTTAAGAGGCATCAGTTTCAGCCAATTAGCACCTTTCCCCATGTTTTAGAAGGCTGGCTCTCCTATGTGATCCGCTCTCTCTGAAGAGGGCATATTCAACCCCACTGAAGCTACTTCATGGTAGGAAAACTGCCAACAATGTGTTTTTCTTGGATTTTTACATTTGCAATTCCTGGACAGCTTATTATCTGCACTTTCAAGAGTCTGAGCTAGGAACATTTATCTGGATTTTGAGAAGTATTTCTAACTTGTTTGCAAGGCTAATTACACTCCATACAAAAAGCAAAACTCTACATCTCTCGTTTAAATTAGCTGCCAAATCTTTGGACAAAATCAGACCCAGCAGCATCTGAAGAGTACCTCCTGACAGAGTTGGGCTGCCCAGCAGATGGATTCACTGCATAGCCTGGTTTCCACACAAGCTGCGACTGCCCAGGCTTATTATGATATCGATGTAAACCTACAAAGAAAAAGGAGATATCAGAGAATGCTAAAAAAAATAAATAAAAAGCACCACAGAATACTAAATAAGAAGGTATAGTATGCAGGCAGAAATTGATTTGAAGAGAAATAAGCAAGACAACAGCAACAACAGAACTCCATATAAACTGGGTTGCTTTTACTTTTCAACTGATTGTACTTAAAAAAAAACAATGATAAAGGAATAGAACCGAGAAAAAAATTGATATTTTCAGAATGTTTAACATTTCCCTACATTACTCATATTTAATCTAGTGTCCCCTAAACAGTGTAGAAAATGTAAGGGAAGGGAAGAAAGAGTTGCTAAAATTATCGCAGCAAAAAGTCATCTCCCACTTTTCCAAGTGCTAATTCAAAGGACACTCCCTTCCAAGTTCTACAATTGGTTTCACTTTCACATGTGAAGATAAATCCTGAAGCAATAGAGCATGAAATCATTAGAACTTTGAACTGAGACCTGTTATGATTACACAGTAAAGTATTGCAACAACTGAAAAACCTTTTTGTTGTTACAATAAGAGATTAAGACTTTGCAGGAGAGTCTATGGTCAGAAATAAATGTTGGTTGGCAAAACTTGCTAGCAAATGGATATAAGCGGAGAAATTGGCAAACATAAATGGAGAGCCAAATTCTCACTAAGGCAAATGAAACTAGTCACATGCCAGAGTTTAAGAATTGTTTAAAGACCATGTCTTAATGGAAGTGTTTAAGAGCTGGAGATCTTCCCTTTGGCTTCTAGAAGCCACCAGAGTGCATATGGAGAACAGGATCTCCTGTCTACATGTGCTGGTTCTGTCCCAGCATTAGAAATTTCTAAAGAATATTTGAGAATAGAAAACATACAGCTGGATATTTTTATTAGAATCTGAAGGAGAGACTTTACATAGAGATGATCTCCCAACTGTTAGAAGAGAGGTACCTGCTAAGGATCAGTCTAACCTACAGTATGAGCATCATACAGAAGAAAATGGGAAAATTATGAAAAAATGACTTTTCAGAGCATCCAAGATGCATTCATTAATATACAGCACCTCTTCATGCAGAATATGTTACTCAGAATGCTGCCTGTCATTACAAAATTGTTACTTTACCTATCCTGTCTCTTGTAGGATCTTGTTTTGAATAGTGTATCTCTTACTTACTGAATAAAAACATCTATGATGTTACATTTTGTATATGGTATATATATATTTGTGAATATGAAAATATTAAGCCATTTCATTTTTTAAAAACATGGTTAGACTATTACACTGTTATTCTAAAACTGATTTGGCAGTGTCAAAATATTACTAATTTCAGTACGATGCCTGAGGCAAAAGATGCCATTACTGTTTCAACAGTAATTACCCACTTTGCACAAACACACTAAAAATGTGAACACTTGGGAGTTCCAAACACTCCCAAGAGTCTATTCATGACTTAAACACAGCCAGAGTTAACTCTTAGTTTTTCCTTTCCCACCCAACACATATTTCCCACAAATTCTTTGTCTTAACCTCTTAATATCAAATTATAATTATAGTTTGACACCTAGAACCATTCACTCCATCATCCCCAATTACAAGCTTTTCCTTCTTTCTATTGTTTTTCTTGCATTTCCCTTTGGAGTGAGGAGCTGTTTTTGGTTATAAAGCTGCAATCCATGTATAGTGCTAATTAAACCATTAGCTTCCTTATCTTAAAGCACATGTTTGGTTAACAAAGGTGATATTGTGGTATATTTACCATTCAGTGACAAATACTTAAGCCTGTAAACCAGTTGATGTTTTAGTATATATTCATGACTTAATACAGGGTGGCACAGGGAAATGGGAAATTTTCAATTGACACTCAATGCATGAATAAACACATTACAAAATACATTTTATGATGAAATGTATTGTACAGGATATGCTTGTACAGGATAATGATGGTAATCAATATTCATTCAATATTCATTTTATGTCTTGAAGATAACATCATGAAGGTGTTGTCCATTTCTCTGTACACATTCTGACAGCCCATTGTGGAAATTCTGTATTGCTTGATATGTCAAGAGGAATGCCAGCAATTGTTCACAAAACTGTTGTGTCAACAAAACTGTTGACACAACATGTGGCCATTGGGTCTGAATTCCTGCACAATCTGCAATTTGTAGGGATGCAACTTCAACTCATGCAGTATACTTCGTCACCCCAAACGTAGCAATGACGTGTTTGTCGAATGGAGCGCGAGGGCTCCTCATGATGGCAGCATGAACAGCCTCAATTTTCTCTGGTGTGTGGGCTGTTTAAACACCACCTGGGGACTTCTTTAAGGCTGAACCCATTTCTTTGAAATTATGCACCCATGTTGTAATCGCATGAGCAGACAGAACACGATCATGACGGCCTAACTGGTAATGACATCAATATTCCCTTTGCACAGTGGTCACACTATCACCGTTCTTATAAAAGGCTTTCACAGCTAATGCCCGTTGCATACCACTCCACTGTTCCATTATCACTAATGGCAAGCAGTTCTAAACAAGGTCACACTGGTTCCAAACAATTGTGGATGCCCCAGGGTCGCCGACTCCTAGTTCCAAAATTTCCCGTTTTCCTGTGGCACCCTGTATCTGACATAGTGCTAATCAGGAGACAGCTTATTCATTTTTAGCCTATAGCCTAGTCTGTCTGACTGACTGACTGACTGACCAGGCAAATGCCACTTAATAATGGCCAAATATCTGAAGTATTAATTTAATGGAATTCTAACAAAGAAACTAACTAGTTAAATATGAATAACTTCAATTATAACCTAATATAACATAACAGGTTTTAGCATTTACCTTGGAATCCCGGAGAACACAAATAGTTACAAGTTGTTTAAAATGAAGCCATAAAAATGAAACCATAATGTTTAAACATTATCTATACAGAGTATGTAAAGAGAATGTTAGAAGTTGTATAGGGCAGAGGTTCATTTCTCAACTGTGCAAGTACAGTGGTGCCTCGGCTCACGAGCGCCTTGGTTCACAACCAAATTGGGTCACAAACAAAAATTTCATGAAAATTTTGACTTGGGTCACGAACTCCGCATTGGGTGGCAAACAAGATTGTGGCCATCTCCCTGCCACCCCGAGTGGGGAAATGGCCATGATCGCAGTTGCGTTCGTGCAGGGAAGACGTGCATGATCACAGGCGTGCTCCTGCAGGAAAGACGGGTGCAATCTCAGCCATCTCCCCCCGCCCCCAAACAGCACAATCGTGGCCATCTCCCCCCCCCCACGCCAAGCGGGGAGATGGCCACGATCGCAGTAGCATTCGTGCAGGGAAGACATAGAGGACAGAAGAACTTGCTGAACTCCAGAGTGAGCAGCAGAAGGCACTTGCTGAGGAGGGTTCCACTGAGGAAGAGGAAGACAGGGAGGAGGTTAGCAGTGATATGATATAACCCATTATGAAAAAATGGAATGAGTGCCAGGATTTCTTTGAGAAGCACCACCCCAACATAACTGTAACAAACAGAGTGTTGCATCTGATGAACGATAACGTGGTCTCTCATTTCTGGAGGGTTATGCAGAGCAGGAAAAAACAAGTGACTATAGACAGATTTTTCACCAAAATTGACCCTGCAGCTAAGAGACAAAGAAGAAAGGAAACCCCTGAAAAAGATCTCCCCACTGTCCTTATGGAGGGGGACTTGCCCTCAAAACAATAACCTCCCCTCCACCTAGGTTAGTGTTCTCCACTGTATTGTACTGTACTTAGTTGCTTTGTTGTTCTTTGTCACTTTGATTCAATTTTTTCTGATTAAAAAAAATAGTTACAGAACAGATTAACCTTATTTACATTGAACCTTATGGGGAAATTTGACTTGGTCACAACCAATCTGGGTCACAAGCAGAGTCATGAAACAGATTAAGTTCGTGAGCTAAGGTACCACTGTACCTTATATGGTCACTCAGTCACTCCTGCAGGCTGGGTCTGCAAAACAAATACCTCCCAGTCCTTACTTTGTATTAAGATTTTTTTAAGCTAGGGAACCATATCCTTAAGGGCATCATTAGTTTCACAAAATTGTTACTCCTTTTAATAGGAAGCTCTGGTTGCAAGCACTAGCATGAATCAAAGGGTAACAGAGAATCAAGGAGGAATTAACATGTTTTAGTGAAGCCTGGGGCCCCCACCCCCCCAAAAAAAAATCCCAGTGAAGTTTGAACTTAGGAGCCTCCAGCAGCCACAGGATTTTTGGGTATCAGCTGGAGGAGGAGAAAGGGGGGCTTGAATTGATTACTTAAGCCCCTCACAGTTTATGGCACCCTTGAGGGACAGCATGGCTAGACCCTGAGCAAGAGCACATTTTGCTGCCAGTCCCACTAGTATTTCATAACACAAGCCAGTCAGTTGACAGGCTACTGTTATGTAACAAACCATGCCTCATCAAGCAACCATCATCACATTAAAAGTAGACAAGACTGGGCTAGATAGACCAAGACAGCTCTGAATGTCTTACACTCAGTGATTCAGTGAAAATAGTGAAGTGCTACTGATACAACCCTCTATAACCTGCTAAAAGGCTGTTTAAATCTTACAGGTTTCAAATGCAGTCCTTGTTAAAAGTTTTAAAGATACCAAAGGTCTGAATACTCTGTCTGAATCTGAAAAAGACCTTTAATATAAGGGTTGCTTTGTGAGAACTTTTCCAGTCAGTCCAGCTACAACAATGGGTGCAAAAGCATCCCAAGAAAGGGACCATGAAGTGAGTTTGAAGTTCATCAATAACTACTGAGACCTACCATGTACAGCTTCCAAATCATTAGGATCTCTTGCCTGAATTTAAAAGAACAAGCCTTAATCTAGCCCTGAACATTGTGAATGAGTCCTAAATGCAAGGCAGAGAAAAGGAAGAAACTGAGCATAAACATTTCACATTAATATCTAACTATGAATATTTTACTGGTTATAGCCATTAGGCTCACGAAGTGAATTACTTCAGAGCAAAAAGGAAAATGCCTGAAGAGGCAGAAAGATTCCTGTCCAAATGCAGGAGTGGAAGAGACCTTACCAAGTTGGAGAAATGCTGCTTTGACAACTGTGGAAACATTTGAAAACTAGGATTCAGAGTATATTTTACAGGGAACAGTATAATCTATTTCACCTGATGATAATTTATAAACATATCAGGCACTTTTCCATCTGCAACAAGTTTGAAATTAAGTGCCTTCGATATTAACATGTTGCACTTATATTGCTCCTCCTTAATACAATTTTACCTAAGAGCAAATGTCCTAATCAACAGAATATAGTAATACCCAGGAGGAGCACCAGTATTTTCTTACATCAAACTATGACAGAATAGGAGTTACTGGTATACATGCAGGGTCTGCCATTTGAAAAACTGCAGCAGGAAGGGCACTGTATCCCTTTCATTCTTCTTCTCACAGTCACCTTCTAGTCTGTATTTCCACTGCTACTAAATGAATCAAGATAAATTTTCCTTCTATCGTAAGATATTCTAACACTCTAGAAAAAGGAATTATTGGAAAAGATATAGATTCTCAAATGTCAAGTCTTTTATAGCGTACATATAATTATGAAGCTTGTTTCTTACATATCCTCCACAGAATATGGAAAATATAAATTCTCAGATAAAAACAAGGCAAATTTTAAATTACACGTATTACTTGGAGTTTTTAGAAGATTGCATTTTGCCTCAACCTAGGCACCAATAAATAAATAAATAAATCCACAATGCATTTTGAATCCAAAATGGTTTCAAAAACCAAGTCTTTCATGTGTTTTGTAAACAAAGAACATATGCCTCAGTAGACACAGTACTGTCATAAGTATGCTTATTTCTAAGTAAGCCCACCAAGATCAATAGAATTTACTCCCAAGAAAGTATGCACAACATTACAGTCATAAACATTAAAAGGGAGGAATACAAGATGACACAGGGCAAGGGTAGGAAACACGGAGTCCCTGAGTGCCAGTGTGCTCCAATCATCTCCTTTAGTACCCATCAAGACACCCCACTCTTCCCCTTTGCTCTACATTTTTAAAAATGTTCTACATTTTCATAGTCAGCTGGCATAGCTCCAAAGTGAAGTAGGAACCACTGGTTGTTACCATTTTAATTTCCTGTGAATGCCCCTGGGCAAGTTACATTGTGACCAGACAGGCTCCATAAACCAATTTTATGGTTGTGTCCAGGACAATTTCTCATATTTCCAGAAAAGCTCACATGGCCACAAAGGCTGTTTGCCCTGGCATGCAGGATAGTTACAGCCTACTTTATCTCCATATTTAAAGAAGGATACAAGTCACTTAGGTACATTTTTATTCATTCATCATAACACGTCAAGTTGATTTATCTATTCATTAAGTTTGTATAAGAGTAAAAAGAATTCCAGACCAAGAAGCAAACTTTTATGTTGTTTCTATGGTGTCCTTCTGCCAGCAGAACAGACATTGCTGGAAGATTGACAGCAGCATCCAATCGATACACTTGACCTCTGCTGGTTCTGTTTTACTTGAGAGAGATTGCTTCAACAAGTGGGTCTTTGCGTTTCTAAAAATACCACATATACGAGCATATAAGACTACCCTTGAAACCAAAAATAGCAAAGCAAAAATTGGGTGGTTGTCTTATATGCCAGGTGTTGCTGAGTCCAGTGACTCTCCTGCCCTCACCGGGGGTGGCAGTGGCGCGCCATTCAGGCTTGGCTGCAAAAGTGACTGGGAAGAGGAGAGTTCCCTACTCTGGGGGAGTTCCTTCTGTGTTGTGTCCTGTTGCTTCACAAGTCTCACATGCAGCTGAACACTTACTCCTGTGTCTGGTGCCCGTCTGCCCTTGCTGCCACATACTGCAGTTTTCAGAGGTACTTGCATTACAAATAGTAACTTATAAAAATCTGCTGTCCAATTAATTGGGAACACTGTTGAAAGCTTTTTTTGATGGCTTACTGTATATACCGGCTTATAAAATGCCCTGTGAAAAATTGGGGGTTGTCTTATATTCCTGACATACAATAAAAACCAGAAAAACAGCCTTGTCTTATATGCAAGTCACCTTATATGTCAACATATGCACTTTTTTCTCAGTCAGGACAGTTCAGTGGAGTTGCCTTCTGCAACCTGCCCTGCTCTGAAAACTAATGTTTTTGCTCATTTTAAGTTATTTTGGAAGTATAAAAGACCTATTGTGTGCAAACAGTCATTCCCTTAAGCACATAACAATAGGATACTGCCTTGAATTTCCCCTCTTGCTGCAGTTCCCATGGGCACCCCAAATCTGTTTCAGAAAAGATACAAGAAGGGACACTTCCACTGCAGAAGTGTCACTCACATAAGGCTGAACTTTGCCCTTTATTTTTAAGATGTGTGTCTTCATAGGGATTGTATTATAAGAGGCATTCCTCCATTAGAGAAGGAAGAATGCAGATAGAAGTTCCCTCTAAAGAGCTACTTCTTAGTTTAAAAAGACCTCTAATATATTGATGAGGTCATATTTTAGCCAATGCAACTTTTAACTGCTTCATTAGTACAGTCACCACTGTGAGATGGAAGTTTGGGGAAAAAATAGGAATTGTTGCATAACAATTAACATAATGAACACACAGAGAGACTGAGCAATTGGATTGGGTATAATGCTCCTTAAATCTAAAGTAAAAATCTATTTATTTTTCAGGTGACAAACCCGATGAAGCACATTTATATAGATAGCTCAGCAGGCATACCAAAACTAGTTTGATTTTAGTGCATTCATTTTTTCTTTTAATAATATAAACTATTTAAAGGATGAGCATGCTGTTGAGTGGTCATGCCCCAATATATCCAAACATTTTCAGTAGAACTTTAAATGTTGTATTCAAGTGAATTTAAATATACTGCCACAGTATTCCCACTGTTTCAGTTAAAGCACTTTTAGTTGTTTAGAATATCTTTAAATATGCATAACTATGTAAAATTAACACAAACTTTGTCAAACAAACAGGTAAGACAGAACTCTATTAAGGGCACCCCTACCCCCCCCCCAAAAAAAACTCCAATGACAAAGTTCCTGGAAACCCCACTTCACTGGTTGCAGTCCTACTTCAAAGTGATGCAACAACATACCCATTTAAAATAGTTCCAATTTTACATATATACAATAAGATCTGAGCTGGCAGGAACTGATAAAGAAAGTTCTTGGGGTCATGGTGGCAAGTTTGATGAAAAGGTGACCCAATGTGTTGTGTTGTTATTGTTATTGTTGCTTTTGTTTTGTAAGCTGTCCAGAGACTTTTAGTATTGGGATGGCATATAAAAAACTTTAAATAAAATAAAATAAATATGCAGCTGCTATGAAAAAAGCAAATTCTATGTTGGGCAAAATGAGAAATGGAATAATCCAAGGAACAACCACACTTAGAATATTGAGTACAGTTCTGGTCATCACAACTCAAAAAAGGATACTGAGAGCTGGAAAAGATGCAGAAAAGACAAAATGATCAAGGAACTAGAGCAACTGTTCTATGAGGAAAGGTTACTATGATATTTAGTGTAGAAAAAGCATAGGGAAGGGTAGGAAAGGGGAGACAGGATAGAGGTGCACAAAATCATGCAAGGTGTATGGAAACTGGATAGACTTTTTTCTCTATCTTTCATTATACTAGACCCCAGAGTGATCCCATGAAGCAAAATGGTGGAAGAGTTAAGACAGAAAAGAGGGAGGAAATTAGACAAATTGAAGAATAAAGCTATCTATGTCTGTTAGTACTGACTGTTACATATTATCTCCAGTGTCAGAGACAGTATGCTTGTATATACCACTGGCTGTGTGCTATTGCATGTTCAGTATGTTGGCTTCCACAGGTACCTGGTTGGCCACTACATGAATGCTGGTCTAGTTTGATCTGATTCAGAAGTTTGTTTGTTTTTGTTAACAGAAAGAACTCTGCTAGCTTACTCTCCTGGCAAAGATTTGTATAAGGGAAGTATGATCTTGGCATTTTTATTTTCCTAATTATTTCTAACATGGAGTTTTCATTTTCATCAAGCTGTCCACCACAACTCCAAAATCTCCTCTTCAGTCAGTCACTACTAGCTCAGATCCCTCAGCTTGCACTTAAAACTTTATTTTTTTTTCTTTTGCTGTGACCTGTTTCTATTAAACTGTATTTGCCATTCTGATGCCCTTTCTCCTAGCTTGAAGAGATCACTTTGTGGCTCCTCACAATCCAGTTTGGTTTTATCAACTCTAAATAGTTCAGCATCAGCAAACTTTGCTACTTCACTGTTCATTCTGAATCCCAGATCATTTATGACTCAGTTGAAAAGCACAGGTCCTTATAAAGAACTCCATGGGACTTCACTTTTTACATCCCTCCAATAGAAGAAATTACCATTTACTCCCACTCTCTGCTTTCTATTTTTAATCAGTTACTGAACCATAAAAGGACTTTCCTCTTTATTCTGTGACAGTTCAATATGCTCAGGAATCTAGTAAGGGAGTCTGTCAAAGACCTTTCGAAATTTCAAAGAAATAACATCTACCAAATTGCTTCTGTTCAAAGCACTCTAGCAGGTTAGCGAGAGGGACTTACCTTTATCTACTATTTTTATTCTTTTTCAGCATAGCTTGTCCCTCATATGCTTTGAATAATGCTTTTAACCAATCTACCCAGAACAGACAATAACCTGTAATTTCTTGGATGATCCTGTAACCCTAGCATTACATTGGCTATTCTCCAGCCCTTTCATACAAAGGATGATCTTGGGACATGTTACATATTTTGTAAGGCCAGAAATGTCATATCTGAACGCTTTAAAAAATCAAGTATGCATATCACCTGGGCCTGGTGATTTACTAACTTTCGATTTGTTAGAAAGCTTACAATAAAGCCCTGTAGGTCAAGGAAGCAATGGCCATTCTTCAAATATACCTCAACCAGTAAGCGATCTATCTGGATATAAGCATCCTTGAGCACAGCAGGCCTGCTTAAAGATAAATATACACAGACCTTAATTGAACAGTGTCGGTAACAGAACTCAAAAAAAAATCGTTTCTTTTCTCTTTTATGCGCAACCCACTGTACAGAAGCAGCCAATAACGTGAGTTGAAGACACCACTTTTACCAACCGAGATAAATTAGATAAAATTATGAACAATTAGGGCCTTCATATAGAAGAACGTGGAGAAAACAAAAAGGTATCGGAGGGAGCCAATAGCAGAAGATGCTTTGGAGACTAGCGCATGCGCACGATCATTCTTCGAGCTCCGGCGCCATGGCCTACTTCCCTGCCCGTGAACGGACACAACCACCCCTCAGCTCCAGTTCCACGGCTTTTCTCCCCTCGCGCATGCGCACCAACTCGCTTGAGTCTAACGGCATTATTTCTCCGCTTTCCTCAACTCTCCCCTCCCCTCCCCTCCCCTCCCCGGTTTCCAACGGTCCAGGCCGAACGGCGCAGCAAACGAAGATTTCGCGGCCTGCTAGGAGCAGGCGCGACCCAGTTATACCACTCCTACCTCAGTAAGCAATTGAGTCTTTCACTTATTTGCCACCGCCGCCACAAATGTAATCTGAAAAAGGGACGAGGGAAAGGGAGGGGGAAACACCCCGAGACGAAGCTGCGCAGACCTCGCTTTCACACGGCTTCCACTAGACCGCTAATCCATGCGTAACGCATGCGCCGTCTCTCCACCGGATGTTCTGTGCGCATGCGCCTCTCCTGCGCGCGAACGTTTCGCCCGCCCCGCCCCTGCTCTCCATTCCCTCGCGAGAACTTATATAGTTTGGTTTCTCTCATTTTGTTTTCATCTTTGCTGTCATCTAGATCTGTTTCTTATTGGGGAAAATACACGAGTACGGAGTGTCTTCTTTGTCTCTTGATCGCCTAGGTTTACCCCTAACAGAACCCGGGGTTGCTTCATTTCTTTCTGTGGCCCGTTAGGAGGAAATTTTTAAAAGGGAAACCAGGAAGTTTCATCTCCAGACAATAGGGTGTGTTTTCTCCTTTCTTACCTCTATGGCAGCATTCGCAAGTGCTCCAACTTGCGAACGCATTTCTTTTCAATGGACGGAGCTAGCTTCCCTTCTCTAGAATGTACCTGACGTAGCTCCTTGTGATTGGTGAAGTAGGCGACGCGATCGGCTTTAGCTCCATACTGGAAGGAAGACGCGAAAGGAGGTAGGGAGTGACCGGAGGAGAAAAGGAAGGGGCTTTTTTCTTTTACGGAGGAAAATCCGCCGCCAGTTTCCTCTTGGTTAAGCTGCTAAGTCCTTGCTCTCTCCCTCTGATCGTGCCTTCGCTTGCCTTGCGCCGGCGCTTAAGTAACCTTCCCCAGCCTGGTGCCCTCCAAATCACAGAATAGTAAAGTTGGAAGGGGCCAAAAGGCCATCAGGTCCAACCCCCTGCTGTTGCAGGACACCAGTTTACACCGTCCCACTCAGATGACAGTACAGTTTCTTCTTGAATTTCCCTAGTGTAGGCAACTGGTTCCACTGTCGTATTGCTCTGACAGTGAGGAAGCTTCTCCTGGTATCTAGCCTGAATCTGGTTTGTTGCAACTTAAGTACATTATTCTGTGCCCTGCGCTCTGAGATAACAGCTCCTTCAGCTTTGTGACAGCTGTTCAGGTACATGTAGAGTGCTATCATATCCCCGCTCAGTCTTCTCGAGGCTGAACACACGGCAGTTCTCTCAGTCTCTCCTCACAGGCTTTGTTTGCAGTCCTTGGATCACCTTTGTTGTTCTCCTCTGAAACCTTTCCAACTTTTCTGCATCTTTCGGAAATGACAATGCTCAGAACAGGACACAGTATTCAAGATGAGGTCTGACTGAGTGCTGAGTATAGGGGAGCTAGTACTTCATGGGATTTGGACGTGATGCTTTTATTAATGCATCGCAAAATAACAGCTATATCATACTGTTGGCTCATATTTAGTGTGTTGTCCACAACCACGCAAGAGCTTTCTCTTTCAGTATGGCTGAGCCAAGTATTCCCCATCTTGTATCAATGCTTTTGCTTTCTTTTTCCAAGGGAGAGGGCTGCCATCACCCCAAGCCCGTGGGATCAGTGAGGGAGGACTGTAGTCCCAGACATATGGAGGGCACCAGGCTAGGAAGGCTGTATCATGGTCCTCTGTCGCGAATACCAGGGTCAGCTTGTGTTTGGGTCAAAGCTTTCGGGAGTGCAGTGGGTGGGGGCTCGTATGGTTGCATGTGACTCTGGAAACAGATAAGAGCAGGTAGAAAACAAATCGCCTGGAAATCATCACCGTCTGGGCATGTGAAGCTTTCAGTGATGGGAGCTCCTTGTCCTCACAGTGTCAACCAGGCACGGGTTGGCCACCTCTGTTAGAGCCTAGCTGAAGAAAACAGGTGTAGCAGGCACTGACAGCCAAGCGGTGTGCGGCTGAGGAATGCGGAAGCCTCCTGGGTTTTGGGAGGAAGATGAGAAGTACATGGTGGGCAGGAAGCAGCTTTACTGTGCTACCTACATGCCTTCTTTTTGTGTGATTGGAGCCAGTCCATACTGGTGCTGAGCGTTTGACTGGTGAAGTGCTGCTTAAGTGAGCTTTAGAGCATTACCATCAGGAGCACAATAAGAGAATCACCCCTAGGTCTAGTATTTCTTACAATGAACAGCAGCAGAGGTTAGCTGATGGTATGAAACAAGGAATCACCTTATAGATGTATCAAATTATTTATTTAAATTATATAGCTCTTTTGTCCTGCCCCCAAAGAGCTTGAGGTGGGTCCAGGGGATGACACTTCTTTTGCTGCAGACGCTGCGCCCAACAAGACTTTCTGTTCAGTATCTCCATGTTAAAGCATCTTGAGGGGCATTGCATCATAACTCATTCCCATGCCACGAAGGTAACAACTGAAATCCTGGGCAATGTAAGAGAAACCACTGTTGCCTGTGTTTCTGGAAGGGACGATGGTAGCAGGTGAAGTAGCAGCAATATGAGCATCTGTCACAGGGCCAGGGCCTTCTGACATCTACTTTTGCCACTTGAAAAGGAGCTACCCTGCAGCCATTACCATGCTGCATCATGAAGCATGAAAAGCTGGGTGGCCCTTTGATTCTGTTCTCAGTGACAATTGAAAGCCTATAATGGGAAGTATTTGTGCCAACTAAACAGTGAGTCCTGAGCAGATCACCCTCAGAAGGCAGCAATAATAGCATGGCGCCAGCCTATTGCTGCAATTCTGCCAGTTTTCCTTTTTGTACTTAAAAATTGTTTGGTTAATATTCCTTCTAGCATGTTTCTCCACATTTCATTGGTTTTCATTACCTTGTTTATTGCTTTTAACAGTTCTGCCCCCCTCCCCCAGTGGTTAGTCATCTATAGAGTGTCCCCAAAAGATTTCAGCTTTTTCTGTGGAGCTATTAAAACATATACTGGGGGAGATTTTCTCCTACCCCTTAGTCCTTTTATGTATGATGCTGTGTTTCTTTGAAGCATTCAAGAACTGGGACTCTTTCCAGAAGTTATGGAAGCATTTAAATATGAACAGTTCAGAGCCAACATGTCTAAGTGAACAGCATGCATTTTATAAATAAATAAATAAATTTATTCTCCCTTTGCAAACATTAGAAACACAGAAACAGAGCGAGTCAGAAGGGGCCTCCCGGGCCATCTAGTCTGACCTCCGGCACCAGCCGGCTCCGCTCACAACATGCCCACCATGTGGACGTCCAGGCTATCCTTGAACACCCGCACCGATGGGGCCTCAACGACCTCCCGTGGAAGCCCATTCCACACCCTTGGGGCCCTGACTGTCAGGAAGTGCTTCCTGGCATCCAAAGGGAACCTTGGCTCCCTGAGCTTTGCTCCATTGGAGCATGTCCTGCCTTCCTCTGCAGGGGAGAATAGATCTCTACCCATCTCCATGTGACATCCCCTCACATACCTGTATGTCGCCAACATATTCCCTCCGAGTCTCCTCTTCTCCAGGCTGAAGAGACCCAGTTCCCTCAGTCTTGCCTCATACAGCATCCCCTGTAAACTGGCCACCAACCTTGTGGCCCTACGCTGCACTGACTCTAACCTGGCTATATCCTTTCTGTAATGAGGGGCCCAAAACTGAGCACAATACTCCAGTTGTGGGCGCACCAGAGTCATGTAGAGTGGCAGTAATACCTCTCTTGATCTAGAAGCCACACTTGACTTCAAGGGGGGTGACTCTAATCTGTGTCCCTAAGCCCCCAGCCTCATCTAATCTCCTATGCAGATATCCCCCGTCCTGCTTTGAGGAGAACACAGAGGCAAAATAGTCATTTAGCGTCTGTGCTTGTTCCCTCGTATCAGTCACTGGATCGCCTTCCTCCTTATTTAGTGGTCCCACCACTTGTCTCCCCTTCCTCTTCCTATTTACATGCTGAAAGAAGCCCTTTTTGTTGCTCTTGATATTCTTGGCAAGTCTCAGCTCATAATCAGCCTTAGCCTTGCGAAGAATCCTTCTGCAATGGGCCTCCTCCTCCCGGTATACCCTTTTGTCTATTTCCCCCAGTACCCATTTCCTACGAAGGTTCCTCTTTCGTCTAATCCCTCTAACCACCTCCTTTTGCATCCATGGCGGCACTCTCCTCCGCCTCCCCACCTTACTGACTAGAGGTATTGTCAAGGCTTGTGCCTCCAAAACCTTCCTTTTGAGTGCTATCCACCCCTCCTCAACTCGCTTACCTTCCAGTAACCTATCCCAGGAGACTTTCCCCAGTCTGGCCTTCAGTTGGCCAAAGTTGGCCCTCTTGAAGTCCCAGCTTCTAGTGCTCGACTTGCTGCACGTCCCCAGTCCCCTGATCTCAAAGCAAAGGATGGAGTGATCACGTGCATTCAGAGCTCCCCTAATCTGTACTTCATCTATCAGCTCCTCCCTATTGGTCAAGCCCAAGTCAACGATGTTTCCCCCCCTTGTCGCCTCTCGGACCCTCTGTGTGAAAAACCCTCCCTCTATAGCTTCTAGGAAGCGACGTGACCTGGCTATCACCGCCGAGTGAGTCTCTCAAGTAATATCCGGGAGATTGAAATCTCCCATAATTACTGTGTCTCTCCCCCGAGATATCCTTAGAATCTGGCCTGTCAGGACATCATCCAGGGTCTCAAGGTGACCTGGAGGGTGATAACATACCCCCACTGTCAGGTCTCTTTCCCTGTCAAAACCCCTAAGTTTCACCCAGACTGCCTCTACCAAATCCCCATCTGTGCTGCATTCTATCTCACTGCATCCTATCCCTTCCCTGACATGTAAAGCCACACCCCCACCCCTCTTTCCCTTCCAGATCATACTCTCCTATTCCCAGGAGAGCTTCAAGCTCTTCCTGCTTATTACCCATGCTCCTAGCATTGGTGTACATGTACCTCAACTCCTTCCCACCGCTTCCTTTCCTTGGAGTTCCCATCCTCCTCCTTCCTCCCATCCTCCCTGATACCTGCCCTTCTCTGTAGGAGTCCTGTCAGTCCCTGCAGTACCTCTAAAACCCTGCTCCCAGAGCCCTGATCCTCCCCCCACACTTGTCCAATGCAGACACGTTCCTGGGGGGCCTGAACCCCCCCCCCCGGCTCAGTTTAAAGTCTTCCAGACAAATCTTGCTAGAGCATCTCCAAAGGACCTTTTACCCATCCTCGTGAGGTATAACCCATTGCTTACCAGAAGTCCATTGGCAAGAAAATGAGTGCCGTGGTTGAGGAACCCGAAGCGTTCCTTCTGGCACCACTCCCTAAGCCAGTCGTTCACCTCGGAGGCCCCCCTGTCCCTTCCTGGTCCAAATCCCCGGACAGGTAAGATTGACGAGAAGGCCACTTGGACCTTTAGCTCCCTGAGTTTCTTCCCCAAGGCCTCAAAGTCCCTGGTGATCCCAACCACATCCTGCCTGGCCACGTCGTTTGTGCCCACATGGATCACCAGGAGTGGCTGGTGACACCCGGAGCAAACAAGACGCTCCACTCTGTCCTTCACAGAGTGCACCCGGCAGGCAGCAAACCTCCCTTGTCTCCAGGTTGGGGTGGCACACCACTGCCTCAGTGCCCCTCAGCAGGGAGTCCCCAGCAACAATCACCTGCCGCTGTGCCTTCCTGGTCTTGGTGGGCAGCCGTGCCCTGGCCCTCGCCTCTCCTGCAGCGGCCCCCTTGCCGCCTGTCGTCCCAGGCTGGGGGTCCTGCTTGTCGCCTGAGGCCTCATCAGCCCCAGCCTCCCCAAGTGGAGAGAACCTATTTCCCAGCTCCAGATTGGTGCCAGGAGAAGGAGGAGGCCGTGCTGGCCTCCTCCTCCTGTGGGTGGCATACCTCCATGTCTCTGCAGCTGCTTCTCCAGTGGCCTCTCCCTCAACCCTCTGTCCAGAGTGGGGCTGCTCCCAGGGGGCCTGGAGAGCTTTCTCGGCCCTCAGGCACCTCACCTTCTCTTCCAGCAGGGTCACCATCTTGCACCGAGGGCAAGTGTATCCCTGCCTCTCCTGGGGGAGAAGGGCGAACATGTCGCAGATGTTGCAGCGGACAGCAACACCCGTGACTCCCACCAAGGCCATCTCCTGGTCTGCCATCGGTATCCCTTCCGAGACCTTTCCTTGGTCCCCTGCCTTGTTTGTCCTGCAGTTCCTCTCACTTGCCCAGTTCTCCCAGACAAAAACCCACTTGCGCGCATGCGCGTGCGCACACACACACACACGCGGATAAAGTAAACTTAAATTTAAATTGGAAGAAAAACAAAGCAAAGCTCAGCACAAAAAACAAACAAACAAACAAACCTCTGTGTCCCAGGGAAGGGAGTCCCCGGATAGCCTGGGCCACAACCAAGGGACGCAGTCAAGGGACATCGCCCTTAACGCGTCGCCATTGGCGCCGCATCCGTTGGCACCACCAATGGCTGAGCTCAGCCTTATCAGTTCCTCAGGCCAGTGGCCCCGCCTGTCCGCTCCCTCCTGGCCCCTCCGGCCTCTCTGGCCCCGCCCCCTTCCTCTCTGCTGCTCCTGGCCCTCTGCTCCCCTGCCCAGCTCATGCCTTGCCTTTGCCAGTCCCCTGGCCACTCCGCACTCTCTCCCAGCCTGTGTCTCTGCTGCTCTGCCAAAAGGCTAGAGCCAAAAAGCATTAACAATTAATGGGATTAATTAATTCCATTAAACATTAACAATGGGATTGATTATACCCACAAGTAGCATAGTGGCTGGGTGATCTGGTGTGCTTCCTACTTCTCTATCACATAATCAAAGAAAGATCTCATGCATTTGACCTGGTTGTAGTTGTCACCGACCCTGCCTTCTTCCCCCAGTCCTCTGACACACCCACACACACACACGTGATTTGAAGGAAAAATTGGGTCAGTTTTTCACTTTGTCTCAAGTTTTGAAGACACTTGGGTGCCACAGGAGATCTTGCTTTCCAAAGTCTTGTGCAGGGGCCACTGTTACTTCCCACAAGTTCTCAGTATATGCCAGAACACTGGGAAGATTTAGTTTCTGTGACCTGGTTTGCACATAATGACAATTCAAATTTTAGATTGAATCATGGGTTGTTGCAAGATGGAAACTCTGCATGATGAATTAACCATGGGTTGTTAACCACAAACAATCAGGATGCAAAGTAATGGTTGTTGAGTTGTAAACTCTATAGATTGTTGCTGGTTAACAACCCCTAGTTCAGAGTTTTCATGTGATAACAATTCATGATTTAACAACAAACCATACTTAAACCTTAATCCTGGTTTGGATGTAACAAAGCCACAATTTGCTAAGACTAAGAGAAAACTGCTAAGAGTAAGAGAAAAGTAACTTGCTCACGAACCAAACAACATGGCAGAGGTGAGACCTGAGCTTCTAAAAAGAAAGCCACTAATTTATTTTTTATTATTTATTTATTAAAACATTTTTATGCCGCCCCATTCGCCGAAGCCTCGGGGCGGCTTACAACAATTGTTAATGTTTAATTTGGACCTAAAGAGGTCGCTGGAGGGTGGCACCTTGTTTGCTGTGTGCTAGTGTCCCAGTTAACCCTTTTTAATTAAAAAAAAATCTTAAGACATTGAGGTGCCTGGGCTCCAAAAATGTACACAATGGAAGAAAAGGAGGTCAAAAGAAACAACAGTGTGGAAGAAAGTGGTTAAACAATATAATTTAAAATACGGTTTGCCTTCATGTATGCAGAAAGCAATTCTAGCAGCTAGTGAAGAGGAGCCACTTAAAAACTCATGCACATGTAAATTATATATATCTTTCCAGAGACACAAAGGAAATCAAAATTCCTTAACCCACTGATGTGGTTAGCATGGATCATGCCCTATACATTACACAGTGTACACTCATCTTCTAGACTAAATCAGTTTACACACTGATGGGATAAGTTTATCCTAAAGGTACAGTCTGGGTCTAATAAAAGCATTAGCTGCTTTGCTGTTGATTGAATTGCATTCTGTGGGTTTAAATGCAGGTTTGTATCTTATTTCTGGGCGATTTGCCCATGTGGCAGTGTCTTTGGGAGTTAGAGCCTCAGGATGTAAACATGGTGTGTGTGTGTTGGAATTACTGATTAGTCACAGTTTTAACAACTGGGGAATACTGCTAGCTAGTAAAATTGCACAATGTTGTACTAGTAATGTTTACATAATGACAGTGGTAAGCAATCTTTATTAATCAACTGTCTAATTTCAGGTTGCCATGTCCCACAGCATCTGTTTCTCATCCATTGCAGTAAAGCTCAATTTGGTGGTCCTGCTGCTTTTTGTAACAAGTTTCTCTTCGTGTCTAAATGACAGAGTTGCAGTAAGTACCCTTAAGAGTAGAATTTTGAAGCAGACTGTATGAGAAAGTTAAATCCTCTCAGTGTATCAGTATTGGCAGGATGCATATGGCCATATATAGTCTTTCAGAGGAGAATTTCTTTTAGCACATTGAAATAAAATGTCTTTCCTGTCAGTTTTAATCATATCTAATTGGTGCATTGAAATGACCTTCTTATTAGTGTAAAATTTTGTAATGTCTGGGTTTTTAAAAGGCAAAATAGCCTATATATAGTTGTAAAACCAAAATATCTTATTTCAAAGGAGCTTGCATTAACAAAGAAAGAAGAGAGTGATGCAAATGAACAGAATGGAAAAGAATTGATGGAGGAGGAGGAGGATTTTGATTCTGAAGACCTCAAAGTATTTTCCCCAACAAATCAGTGGCAGACAGTCCTGCCAGGTAAATTAAACACAATTAATTGCAAAGAACTTTTGAAACCATCTTCTGTGTTATTCAAGAGAAACTGCACAGGATTAGAAAATGGCTGCAATCCACTAAAGGCTCCAGTACAATTGTAACTGAAGTGCCAGTAAAATTCAGTTTAATTCCAGTTCTGACACAAAGGGGTTATGTCTCATAGCCAGTTTTGGTTTCTCCTTATTCATAGAAATCTGCTTGCAGAAATTTAACAATCTTACTACTGGTGGACAACAGGTGACTGCTGTCAGTTGCCCAGACATCCATTGGAAAGTACCAGCAAAAGGCAAGAAGTAAGTGCAGCAAAGGGGGTGGGTTAAAGCTCTCCCTCTAATAATGTAATTTCAGTTTCTAGCATTGAATGGGCACCCTTCAGCATCCTCCACTTTTCTGACACTTCCCTAAATCTGTCTAGTTCAGGAATGGAAGGTCTTAAAGCCAATCTCTTTTTGGAGCCACTGTTGTGGTTACTTAAGCAGCTGTAAAAATAAACCCTACATGAGATTTTGACTGAGTAGGATGGAATGAATGGGGTCACATTGATGGGGCACCCCATTTGGTCTATTTCATTCTTCCATCTTCAAGTGTTACTTTTTTTAACTCTCTGAGAAATTTCTGCATTTTTTGGACAGGGAAATATACACAGATTTCAACCTTGTTCAATAAATGGAGAAGCAATTAATGTTGCATTTCACAAAATACTCACGAAAAGAGGGTGGAAGGTAGATCTCCCCTTTCTGGAGTATCTAGAGGTACTAAACAATATGGAAAATGTGGAGGCGATCACACCCAAGACTATGTACTTACTACCTTTTGAGGGGAAGAAAGCTCTTTCATGCTTTGCTTTTCAATTTACAACTCACCAATTGACAGCAGTCAGATATGCACCTATATGAGGTCTCACTTGGTCACTTTCCATTGATGTTTCTGATGGCACTTTGACAGGAGCCACTTACCAGGACCTGGCCAGGCAAGGCTTCACACTTTAGTTCTTCTAAGGGCCAGAAATAAAATTGCAAACAAAATTGCAAACATCTGTACTGCTGTCCCAAAGGGCTATCAGCCAGTGGCAGTCACTCCAAGTGCTGCTAGGGCATCAGTAGAATGGCTGTCACTTGCAGCAACATGGGGGAAATCACCAAGAGTGGCAAGGGGTTTTGCCACTCTTGCTGAACTGCTCATTCAACCCATGATGAGTTTGATCTCCCAGGTTCAGATGGCATGGACACCCATCATGGATTTGACAACCCCCAGAACAAATTGTGGGTTGTTAAGGTGGCTTATTGCCCTGGAATAAGCCATTCGGCTAGAAGCAACCTGGGTTAAGATGCCACAGCAACTCACTGGGTGTATTCATGCATAATGACAAGTCATGCTGGAGATGGCTTGTTTTTACATGTGAATCCAGGAAGCATCATGGAAGGTGGCATGTTTGGTTACCATGGAGAACCAACAGTTTGTTCTGAGGTTTCCATGTGTTGACATAGCTTGTTATCGTGTTTGAAGCCAGTTACAATGTTTTTCCACAGTTTTCCTGTTTTGGCCAGTGGATTTGGTGGCAAGAGTGCTCATGGCTGTCACAGCTGCCATTTTTGCTGCCTTGTTAGCCTCACTACAAGCAGCCAGCAAACTGAGTGGGTTGGCTTTCTTTGTGCTCCCTGTCCTCCTACCTAGCACATGCCCCCAGTGTTTGGCTGCCCCATCTCACCGCATTCCCATGATGTCAGCCTCACTGCCATGGACACCACTCTGTTGTCAGGTCTGCTCTGTGAGCCAGTGTTCTCACATTATGCAAGATGTCCACCAATATCCCTGTTGTGTGGTGGACATCAGCAGTCACGTCAATGACACAGGCATGGTGAGAGCTATGGTGGTGAGGCTGGCATCTTTAGGAGGTAGTTAGACAGGGTGCTACTCTAATTAGCAGCCGGGGGCTCCATGTTGTGCAAGGTAAAAAACAAAAAGTGGTGGCTGGGTGAGAACATCCCCAGCGGAGCGTGTGGGCCTACAGAGAGAGTCAGGTGGGGCAGACAGGACTGGGGAACACTGGAGATTGAGTCCTATCTGTGAGGGGCTGATGGTAACTACTCATGAGTAGTTTCCTTGCAAACTTGAGCACAGGTCACAAGGTAAGATAAGTAATAGTAGCGTTATGTGTGAACAGAGCCGGTGTGTTTTAGTTAAGCTTTCATGCTTAATTTAGTTTATTAATCAACCAAAACGTCTGTTCATTAATTGATGGTGGTCAATTTTAATAAATGAGGGTAAAGTTTACTTAGGTAGACATGCAAGTTAAGAAGACATATTTGTTTTAGGTTTTCTGGTTCTCATGTCAGCAGTGTATGCTTTATAAGGAAGTAAAAAATAAAATATTAAGGATGGTCTTTCCAAAGAGCAGTAGCTATTAATTTATAGGTTGCCTAGAATTTTAGTCCATATTTTGAAAAGACCCCCCTTACTAGGCTTTTGGTAATGTGTACACTTATTTAAGTGGGCAAAAGCTGCAGCTTTTCTTTCCTGCATATTTTCATTTGCTGTATTCTTTTCTGGTCTTTTACATCTTTAAAAAACATATAGGCAAACTAGAAAATGTACTTGTAAACAATTGGTGAATTCAAGGTTTTCAAAAATCATAATCTTGACATGTACAAAGGCTAAGCCTCCAACATAAAATATAAGGTCCCAATGCAGTCTTGCCCTCAGTTGACCCATTATTGAATGCCTGAGTCCTAATGTTGTACAATCCATTTTCATTGCCCTTTTCCATCAATGCAGTAAGCATGATCAATCACCAAATGAAAAGACTGTGGACTCCAGAGATTTTCCTCAATATAACCTGTTATAGTGGTAATATGGCAATTCCTCAGCAGAATCCACAATGGGACACGAAGTGTGACTTCTAAAATGTTTGTATAACTCTTTTTGTGGTAGGCATTTAATAAGGAAGTCCTTGCATCTGGCAATCCTAATAACTAACGATAAACATTTAGAGTGTTTAAAGATAAGCACATATGTCAGTCCAATTCACATGTAACCCTAACAGGAACAGCCTGTAGCACAGTGGTGGTAGAGCCCTAACTTGGCCTGCAGAAGGTTGCAGCTTGAATACTCTCCAGGCAGAGCCTGAAAAGACTGCTACCAGAAGTCCTGGAGAGTGATTGTCAGTCAGTGTGAAGAATGCCTAGATGACTCAAGAGTTTGACCCTGCATAAAGTAGCTTTCTATAAACCCACAAAGCAGAATTCTTTAGCCTTCTGACTTATTGTGTGTGAAGAAATGCTGGGGCATGCTGCTTCCTCACTCCCTCTGGGGTCTTTGCCAGCAGGAGTGACTAAGCAAACCAGGAATTCTCCATCCATGAACTGTGCAATGTTACATCTGAACCAGGATCTCTGACTTGTTCTTAAGGGACAGCAAGAAACATAAATAAGTACAATATCAGTAACAAAACAGCTCATTTTCTTAATTTCTTCTAAAAACTATACCACAGCATGAAACTAATCTCTAGGTCAAGGTGAGGAACCTGTGGTCCTCCAGATGTTTTGTACTTCAACTCCCAAAAGCCCTACTAAGTGTTGGCAGTGGCCAGGAATGCCAAGTCCAACATTGGAGGACCAAATTATTCCATGTTTGATTTGGATTAACTGTTTCTTATTGGTTTCCTTCTTTTGTACAGCTTTTACATAGAATATCAGTTTTCCATATCAAAAATCTTCCTGCGGAAAATAAATGTTCCCTAAAATTTCTAACCTTTTATTTGCAGGTCAAGCTATTCCTGCAGGTTTGCATGTGCAATTAAATCTTCAGACAGGAGAAAAAATAGCCAAGCTTTCAGATAAAAATGATGAAAAAAGTGAAGTGAAAGACCTTCCGAAAAGTAAAAGGTACAGTAGTATAAAATACTTTCCCCAGATTGGGAGCATATGAGCTTCTGATGGTTTTCCATTGCTTTCTGGAGTAGCCTGAGTTTTCATAGGTTTTTGTTTGGGTTTAAATTGTTTTATTTTTCTAGGATTTGAGGGGAAGCAAATGCTAGCCCTTTCACGTTGCTGTGCATGAAAAGAAAAATAATCTAGCTGGATAGTGAAGGAAAATTACATGCTGTGCTACTAAAACTAGGATTGTTTGTGTTACTGAAGAAGTGTAATTTTAAATATATTTCAACATTGTTGTTTTTATGGTTTTTGTGTTGTGTTTTATTATTTTGTTTTATACATTGTTGCAAACCACTTAGAGAGCTTTGGCTTTGAGTGGTATAGAATTGAAATGAAATGAATAAATAATAAATATAATTTATCAAACATGACCACTTTCTCCAAATCTCAGATGGCTTAATTTAGTTATATGTTAGTTTAGTTCTGCGGTCTACTATAACCAAAGAAATTTGTAATAAACATTAAATAAATATCAAAACATAGTACCGCCTTTTGGAAAACCTCTTTCTTGCCAACCTGAAACAGGGTAATCAACTAAATCTAGTTCATGATAAAATGGCAGCCTCCAATTTAACACACATAGTGCATGGAAGCTAGGTCAAGATGACTGGGAAAGACAGACAGACAATCCACAAATAAATGAGGCCCTCACTGCTGTTGCTGGTCTTGTTGCACTCCAAAAGACCTCAGCAGCCAAGCTCAAACTTATTTTGGGGGAAAGGGCCTTCTCATGTTGCTAGATGGTTCACAGCCTATGCCCTTACCTTTCCCATGAGAAGGCACTGACAGCAGCACAGAGAAGCACTTGAGGATATGGATGCCAAAATGTTCAATCAGTGCTCCAGTTATTTATATTGATGAGTTTATTGTGATTTGCAGGATCAGGTGCATGTGTTCTAGTTAAGGTTGAATCATAGTCTGATATTATTATTCAATACAGTACTGTTAAAGTTAAAGCATTATGGGGAAGGTGGGAAGAAACTCCCCATATAACAATGCAATCCAAATACTTTCAATAGAGATGATGTTTTGTCACTTAAGCACTTTTGGAATGCTTAAAATACATTGGTTTATCAGTCATTAAATGTATACAGTGCAATCCTATGTATGTCTAGTCATGGCATGGCTCAAAATAAGGCCATGCAGAAGCTGAATATAGGATCAGTAAGTAGAGGGGAGAAAAACTTACCATTTTTGAACTGTGAGGACAACACATTTTTTTGCAAGACAGACAAGCAGTTCAGAAATTTAGAGCCATATATAAAGAGACTGAACAAACAGAGGTGTTACCAATAAAGTGGAAAATAGTTTAGCAACACTGACTTTGCTTTATGCTGTTATGAACTCTTTACGAACTCTGATCATTTTATTTTCCATTGTACTGCCACTCCATGCCTCTTGAACATACAGATGAACAGCTGAGGGTTGAGGCTAAACCAATATCTTGGGTCTGATAAGCATCCAAGAAACAACATTGTCACATTCATTTAATACTGGGGGAAATTCAGTATCAGTAGTTCAGCAGTGCAGGTATTATCAGCGCTTTGCTTGGAAATACTTAAATTCACACTTTTAAAGCCTGTTATTTTTATGCTTTGCTGGAAGGGTACTGACTTCTGGTAGAGCGTTCTCTTTGAACTAGGCATTTTCTTTAAGGAAGCATCCCCTACATCTAAGAAAGGGAGTTTTATTTATGAAAAAGCTTAGGGATATTGATATTTCAAACAAGCCAGATGGTGGTAGTCATGTATTGTTTTAGGCTTAATCATATAATTATCACGAGGAAAGCGTTTTGCTTGTGATATCTAGCATAACAAGTAGATTTTTTTCCTCTGCATTGGTTTGGACAATATACTTTTTCTTAGAGGTGTGCATTGACCCCAGGATTCAGCTCAGACCCCAAGTGGCATTCCAGAAGGTAGTCCAGTTTTGCTCAGGTTGATTCAGAGACCACCTGCTTTGACTCTGGGGCAAAACTTGAGCTGAGATTCAGAAATATGAGGCTTCATTTCTTTCATTTACTATATTGAGATTTTTTTAATTAAAATATTTATTTTTCTGTTTGTCATAATTAGATTATATTTGCTGGCATAGTGGGCCCTAAGAAAGGGCTTATGCCTGCCAAATGTCAGAAAAATAGGCGTAAGTGTCCTTTTGTGCAGCATATGTTGATATTTTGACTTTTTAAAAGGTAAAATTTCCTTGGCTCCTCCAATGAACAGTTAACAGATATTTGAACCTTGCTTGCAGAACTTATGGAGACCTTTTCATGCGGGGCAAGGGGGCAATAACCTTGCTGGGCAAACTTGCACAGTCTACCTGGTTTCCAGTTTCTTTAGATGTTCTCCTTTCTTCAGCTGTGGTTTTCCCTTGATTCATTCACCTGCCAACAGTGCTCACAGATTCATATCAAACAGGTTTTGGCTTATTTGTTCTTACTGGCAGTTGCTGTCTATTCATAAACTTAGTTGTGTCTGCATATGCAGGGCATCCCATGAATATACAGAAAGTCATCCCTTAATTTTGAGTGGCCCCATTCACTTCCAATCTGAGAGGCACTCCACCAACTGAGTTAACTATTAGAGGGAATTATTTCTATCCATCCTCATCACTTCATGTGTTTTTCTTTCAAGTGAGTTTTCTTTTAAAAGAACTTGTGCATTGGAAGGATTCACATAACACAAAGGCTAGAATACCTCCTTCCATTTTTTTTCTTTTACTGGTTTATATGCTACCCTAACTTGTTGATCTGTTACCTTTGAATGTAAACATGCTTTCATTACTTAAATGAAGTATTAAATGTCACAGCCAAGCAACACCTGGTTTTTCTCTCAGAGATGTAACTTACCTGTTTTATATATTCCCAGAAATTATGTAAGGAGGTACAGTTAATGCACAAAAAGTGGTTCTATCAATTTATGCAAATAGATGGTTGACTCTCAACTTTCATGACTAAATTAAAAAAACAAAACAAACTTAAAGACCCATACTAAAATGAACACAAGATTGAACCTTGATTGTGACACGAACTCTTTTGGAATTGTCTGGTGCTAGATAAAGTGAGCAGAGGCATGATGCCTGTTGCTAGCCAAATGTTTCTTATACGTGGTTTCAGCACAGATCAATTGTTCATTTGTGTGATGTATGCTTTTGTTTTGTGCAAGGCTGGGCCCCATAGATATTGACCCAAGTTCATTTACAAGGCAAGAACTTAAAAAGGCTTTGGCTAAAGTGAAGGAAAACATGAAAACAGATGATGCATTGGAACAAAAGGTATTATTAGCTTAGAAAAAATGTCAGTGTGAATGCTACGGTAAACTTTGCAATGACTGGGAGAAATAAGATGAGGGAAGCCTCTCCTGGAAAACAAATGTGAGCTAAGAACAGAATT
This sequence comes from Varanus komodoensis, assembly GCF_004798865.1. Taxonomy (NCBI): domain Eukaryota; kingdom Metazoa; phylum Chordata; class Lepidosauria; order Squamata; family Varanidae; genus Varanus; species Varanus komodoensis. The sequence continues at coordinate 6,659,326 of NW_025336010.1, read as the reverse complement.
CCTGTGAAAGTTCAGAGACCAAAAATCAGAAATTCTGATTCATCTGGCATATGAGATTTGTCAGACCGTGCTGTCTGACCCAAAGTGGAAATAGAAGCCTCTAGCATCCAAATCTAGTTGTTTTTTTGGCAGACTCCTGAGAATCTGTTCCTTTGTTTCAGGGCTGTTCTCTCCCCTTTTCTGGGAAAAGATGGGAACAAGGAAAAAGAAACAACCTTCTAATTTGAACGAGCCAGTCTTCTGTAACCTGCAGATGATTTTTGTTCTGCTGTTTACTTTTGCTTTTGTGCAGATCTGTGCAAGTTGGCAATTAGGAAAACCTGCTCAGCTGTAAACTACAAATATATCCATCTGCTGTTTATGTTGGGAGTGAGAAGGATACTGGCCTTGGGCAATCATTCTCATGGGCAACTGGCTGCCTCTCAGATTCTTCAGAATCAGAATGTGAAGGAGATTGCAGTGGGGCTGCAGAAGATGGGCTAGGTCAAGATTCTGAGATGACAGAGGACAATGTAATTATTTCAAGGCCAGTGGCTTCCTAGGAATGGCCAAGATGTATAGCCGTTGGAAGGGGCCTCTGAGGATGAGGAACTCTCAGATACAGACCAGGCCCATCCCTCTGTGCTTGACCCCATGGCAAGACAGCAGCAGAAATGGGAGGCTCAGCTGAAGCAACACATGCAGAAGGGAGGTTTGCTCGCTTACAGGAAGCCCTTCCCGAGGGGATGGTGCTCAGGCATGTTCGCAAGGAGAGTTCTTGGACTGGATTAAACAAACTTCCATGCAAGCTCAGAGATCCGTTCTGGGTGATTTGTTCTTGGAAGCTATAAAGGACATGGCTTCTGTGGTCTGTGGCTGGTGATCATTTGAAGGGGGAACCTCAGATCATGGCAGTATATGTATACAATTCAAATGGAAATGTGTTGTACACCTTCCTTTTTTAAAAAGAAGAACTTTGGATAGTTATCTCAGTGCAGAAAACTTTCTGCTCTACAGGGGTTCATTCAAGAGCAATTTCTGACCCTCATAGAGGATCTTCAGGCAAACCATTTTTTCAGCTGACCATAACATCTGATGTCCTCTTGACTAGACATCTAGAAAGCTTCCATGGCAGCACCCCATGTGTCAAAGAGCTCCAGAGAGCACTTGCAGGTCCAACACTGCCTGTCTTCAAACTTACTCGGCAGGGCTTAGGGGGGTCTGTGAGGAACTGTGAAATCGCATTCCATGCCCAGTGATTATCTATGGCAGATAATTAGGAGCATGACATGGTTTTCAAATACTGAACCACAGTCAGAAATAATGAGCTATTTTCAAACTTTTTTTACTAACTCAGTTTGCTAAGCCCAAATGGAGTCAAGAAGTGTAAGGTCCTTGCTAATTAACATTCACAAAATTAATCAGGTATTAAATTTTTGATTAGGTAATAGGCTTAAAAGAAAATTAGTATCTTCCTGCCAACTGTCTGTGTGTGTAATGACCAAATAAAATTATTTTGAGAAGAGTAGCTTAGTTCATTGGTTTCAGCAAAAAATAATAGAATATCATAGCACCATAAAGACTAACACATTTATTCTGGTATAAAGTTTTGTGGGCTTGAGTCAACTTAGAACATATAAAACCACTACATTAAAGCTTTTAAATATATGTAATATTTAACCAGCCTTTGGTAAGCTATGTTCCAACTGTAGCAGGATGAAAACTTATCCTGATTCAGGTCACAAATATAAGAACTGATCTTAATGATGAGTTGTAGTTGTAGCGGGAATCTCAGTTAGTTAGTTTGTTTATTCAAAACTGATCACATTATACTTGTAAGGTTAGTAAGAGAGTATCCTGAGAGGCTGAAATGTTTTCTTACTGCTTTCTGAATACTAGCCTTTCCAATATCAGCTGCATTCATTTAGTTTGCATGGAGATTGACTTGTTTGCCCTAACATTGGCAGATAATATCTCATTCAGGAAGGTGAGCAGATAAATAAACCTTTGCCCATGTTGTGGCTGACGTTAATAGGTCCTCTAAGAGAGTTGTCTGGGTAGATACGGAAACAGAGACAACATCTCGTTGCAAGCTCTTACACTTTGTGTGTGTTTCTGTTATGTGGCCTCTTGTTGCTGGTGTGCAGCAGTTTATGCATGCAGGCTGTCTGTAAGCAGCACATTAACAGCAGATGGGAAGCTTCTATATAGTCTGAAGTGCCTGATCCTGCCTAGTCTTGGAAACTAAGCAAGACTGGGCCTGTTTGAAATCTGGATGGGTGACTTAAATGTTGTGAACTGCCTTGAGAGTTCTGACTATGGGTGATATAGAAATAAGGACAACAACAATTTGTAGGCTACCATTGCTTATTGCCAACTGTCACAGATCCTCAGAAAAGCAAATACAGACCAAAATAATGGAATGTGCAAGTTAAAGGATACTGGTTCATTGATGCTTTCTCAATGGTACAACGGTAGCCCTTGCATGTAAAAAAAATTGAGCAAGTCCCTGTGGGCTCTGTAGGGACAAGGATCTTGGCACACTTAATTTCCAGGAACTATTGGAGAAAAAAAAAGGGGGGGGGGGACCTGACAAAAGAAGGCTTCACTTTCCTTGCTAATATCTCTTTGTTTGCCTAATCTGTTAAGCATTTTTAATTACTCTGTAGGAGCTATTAGCAGAATCATAAGAAAACTTAATTAGTGCATAATGCAGAATCTTGCTTGGCCTTTGCAAATCACACTTCTGATCTTTTTCTGTATTCTTGCAAGCTACTTGACTTTAAACCTGAAAAAGTCATTTTCCATTCTCATTTTCCAATGAAAATCATTTCATTGCTCTTGAGGCACTTTTGATTCATATGCTGAATTCCACCTGTTGTGCATGATGATTACATATTTAACTAGGGGTCTTCTTGCATGATCAGTGCAACAGATAAGGAGGGGACCTGCACAGTACCATAACTCAGCATTTCTGAACAGGATGTTTTGTAAAGTGGTTTACTGAAGTTTCACTGTGATATTGTGTAAGTCCCCTTGTTTTGTGCTATGCCTCCATGTGAGATGTTTTAGTGCACAAGTAAAAGGGGGGATCAAATGTATGATTCACTCTTGGCACCAACAGAGGCATGATATCAAGATCTGCACTTAGATTTCCCAATTTCTCTTTAATCTTAAAGCAGCAATGAGGGCAAGCCATGATACCCAAGGAGACTAAATGCAGCTTAGGAGGGAATATGGGGAAACAAGGGGAATATGGGGAAACAAGG